>NW_003315892.1:12463-109829 GCF_000151265.4 Micromonas pusilla CCMP1545 | reverse complement strand
GGATCTCGTTCCTCGACGACGACGCGGACGCCGCCGCCGCCGCCGCGGACGGCCCGGGAGAAACGCCCGAGGCCGCGGCGAGCGCGGCGGCCAGCGGCAGCGGCCGCAGCGGCGACACCGCGCCCGTGTACCCGAGCCTCCGCACCATCGCGGTGAACTCGTCGTCCTCGTCCGCGTCGCGTCGCGCGCCCGGCGTCTTCGAAGTGCCCACTCCCGCCTCCGCCGCCGCCGCCGCCGTCGCCGCCGAAGGCGCCGCCGAAGGCGCGATCGGACCGTCGCGTCCCACCCCGCTCCCTCGCGCGGCGCGCTCCCTCTCCCGCGCGTACGCGTCCACGCTGGCCCGCATCGCGTCGACGTGCCGCCCGGCTTCGTGAACGCTCGAAACGCTCGCTGGTTGGACGTTTTTCTCCATCGTCTTCGGCGACGCGTTCGCCCTACTGGTCGATTTCGCCGCCGCCCGCCTCTTCCTCTCCTCCGCGGTCGCCGCCGCCGCCTCCGTCGCCGCCGCCGCGTTCGCCCGCGCGACGCGCAACGTCGCCATCTCCTCGTGCATCGTCGCCATCACCGCGACCGTCTCCTTCTCCGACTCCGCGCGTCGCCGCGTCGCGTCCTCCGCGACCGCGGCGGCGATTCTCGCCGCCTCTCGCGCGGCGTCGCGCTCCAACTCGATCGCGCGTCGCGTCGCGCGCTCCGTCTCGAGCGTCGCGCGCGTCGACACCACCTCCGCCTCCGCGGCCGCGCGCGATACGAGGAGCGATCGAAGATACGCGCGCTCCTCGTCCTCGAGCGCGAACGCGTCGACATTCGCGTCGACGCCGCGCTCGTGATGCGCGAACGCGTCGAACGCGTCGGATCTCGTCGCGGCGAGATCCGACGACCGCACAGCTGTCACCGCGTACGCCTCGCTCCGCATCTCTCGCAGCCGGCGCGCGAGCGTCTCCAGGTCCGCGTCTCTCCGCGCGCATCGATCGTTCGCCTCGCGCGTCATCGCGCGCGTCGTGAGCGTCTCCGCGCGCGCCGCCTCGCACCGCGCGCGCCACGCGTCCGCGTCCGCGCGCGCCATCTCAGCCTCCGCGGAGGATGCCGTCGCGATCGCGCGCAGCGCGTCGCGCGCGGCGACGGCGGCCGCGAGCTCGATCGTCAGCGCCTCCACCGCGCGGAGATCGTCGGACGCGGACGCGGACGCGGGAGGGGAGGAGGTCGGGGACCGCGCGCGCGGGGGCGACGGCGACCGCGCGGCCATGGCGGACGGCGGGAACGCGACCGATTGTGATGAGGAGAGAGGCGACTGCAGTGATGACTGGACTCTCTCTGGACGACGAAATAAATATCGTCGGTCGGGCCTCCGAGGTCGCGTCGTCGCCGTCGTCTGTGGTCGTTCTGCTTCTCCTCGTCGTTACACGTCTCGACGATGCTATCGTGCCGTCGTCGTCTATTCGTCGTCACGTCGTCTTCTATCCTCGTCGCCTCCTCCTCCTCCTTCGTCTTCGTCGTCTCGTCTTCTCTTTCTTCTTCCGACGAACGACTTAGGCGCGTTCTATACACTGGTCCCCATACGACCCCGTTCGCGAGGTGGACGCCGATCCTTAAGGACTTTTGCCGTCGTCTCTGCCCGCCCACACCACGGTTTCAATCCCCGTCCTCGATGCCTTTCAACTCCACCTGACGCCTTTCAACTCCACCCCGACGTTCGCTTGTATAGAACGGCCCTTACCCTCCCCGCGGCGTCCGCTCGCGATCCACCCTCGCCACCTTCGCGGTCACGCATCCTCTCCCGTCGCGCGCCTCCGGGTCGAACCGCACGTCCACCGTCACCGCGACCGTCTCCCCCGCGCCGACGACGATCGGCTCTCGCAACAGCGCGACGCCCTGCTTGAACGCGCTCGGGGTGGAATACGGCGCGCGGCGGGCGCGTTCAATCTCATCACGCCGGTTCCCATACGACCCCGTTGGCGTCGTGAACACCGTTCCTTGAGGACTTTTAACGCCCGCCGCGCGCGACCCCGACCCCGACCCCGACCCTCCTTTCCGCGCGCGCTTCGTTTTTCTCGCCGCCGCGCGGGGTCGTCTCGACGTCGACATCGACGTCGACGCGTCGTCCGGGTTCGGCGTGCCCGGTTGCCCGTAGTTCGCCGCCGCGAACGCGGGATCGCACGGCCCCGTGCTCACCCACCCGCCGCCGCACGTGTCGAAGTCCACCCACAGCGCGATCCCGTGACACGTGGTCGCTCGCGATTCGCCGACGCCGAGCGTAAACGACACGCGATTGGATATCGCGGAGGGGTCGTCCGCGCCGACGCCCTGGAGCTCGACGAGCAACGCCGTCGCCGGGTCCGCGAGCGGCGCGTGCGACGTCTCCTCTGAAAGCGCCACCGCGACGGCGTCGTCGTCGTCGAGCGGAGGCCATAGCTCGTTGAACGCGGCGAGGTCGAACCCGGAGACGTCGTCGGGGAGCTCGCCGATGGGCCGGTTTCGGCGCCACAGCGGTTCGCACTCGATCGGCGTCGCGCGCACGGCGGCGGCGCACGGGACGGAGAACGCCGCGGGCGCTGCGGGGCGGAGTCGAAGGGCGGAGTTGAAAGGCGTCGGTCAGAGTTGAAAGGCGTCGAGGGCGGGGATTGAAAGCGAGGGGTGGGCGGAGAGGAACACACGCCGGGAAGTGAAGTCCTTAAGGATCGGCGTTCACCACGCCAACGCGGTCGTATGGGGACCAGTGCGAGGAGAACGCACCGAGCACGCCGGCGCGCCTCGCCGCGCGCCGCCGCCGCCAAATCTCTCGCAGGTCGTGCTCGCTCCACGTCGCGAGTAACCCCCCGACGCCGTCCGTTTCAGGCGTGTCCGTGAATCCGGGCGCGCAGAGGAACACCCACGCGGGCGCGTGCGATCCGCCGAACGCGGCGACCGCGCCGGCGCGACTTTGACCGGCGTCGAAAGGCGCGCCTCCGCCTTTCAAAGAGGCGTACTTCCTTTCAAACGCGCGCTTGGCCGCGCGGTATCGCTGCTCATCCTGATCCGCGACCTCCGCGCGCGTCGCCGCGAGCGCCGCGAGCGTCTCCTTCCTCTCCCGGAGATCGTCCAGCCTCGGGTCCATTTCGATACGACGCCATGCGTCCCACTGCTCGTCGTCGAATTCGTCGTCGTCGTCGTCGTCGTCGTCGTCGTCGTCGGTCCACCCACGCCCGGCGAACGCGTCATCATTCGCGCGGTCCCGGTGCCGTCCAACGCGACCGCGACCTCGACGTTCGACGACGCCGTAGACGTTGGTCGCGTTTTCGAAGAGGCCGGGGTCCTCCCCCGCGAGGTACGCGCACGCGTCGTCGAACTCGTCGCTCGCGCGTTGGTACAACGCCCCGACCTCGCGCGCGTGCTTCGAGCAGTGCTGAGCCTCCCTCTTGCACGCCTTGACGTACGCGACGTCGAGCTCGTACGTCTCCTCGTCTCTCCCGTCGTGCCCGTCGTCGCCGTCGCGCGATAGGTCCTCCGCCGCGCGGCGGACGGTCTCCCCGAGTCCCCCGAGTTCGCCCGCGTTCGCGTCCGCGCGCACCTTCGACGACGCCGCGACCACCTTGACCGCCCTCGCGACGCCGCCGCCCTCCGCGGCGCACAGCGCCTTCGACACCCCCGCGCGCGCGTCGTCGCGCTCGACGCACAACACCCCCGGCGCGCCCGCGCGCGCGGCGAGCACGGAGAGCAGCGGACCGTCGCCGGCGTCGAGGCACGTCCCGAGGCCGGCGCCGGGACGCGCGAGCGTGGCTTCGACGCCGCGGCGAAACGCGGCGCGCCACCGCGGGTCGTTGTGCAAAGCGACCTTGTCGCGGCCCCACAGCGCGTGCGCGTGGCATCGGCAGCCGTCGGCGTCGGCGTCGGCGTCGGCATCTTCGCGACCGTCTTTGACGCTGACTTTGAAGCGCAGATCGTCGTCGGACGCGGTCAGGGCGATCGTCAACGCGGTCGCTTCTTTTGGAACGACGATTTGGCTCGCGAGCGGTTTCACGCCCTGGCGCCAGTGCATCCTCGCGCCGTTGTCCCGCGGTGACGTGGACATCGTGATCGGGTTCGTGCTCGCTTTTTCGTCGCCGCGATTGGTTCGTTTGGATGACATGTCGGATCCTGATTCGCCAGGGCCGAGGTCGCAGTCCCACCAGAACACGACCGCGTCCGCCGTCGCCGAGGCGTTTTTTCTACCGCCGCCGCCTTCGGCGTTCGGAGGCAACAGCGGCGCCTCGAACGTCTCCTCGAACACCGTTCCTTCCTCCGGCAGGTTCGCGAAGTCGACGCTGTACACCGCGATCGGTTCAGTAACCGCCACGACGTGACCGTTTTCAAACGCCAACAGAAGGTTCGCGTCCGAGTGCGACGGCGGTCCGGGGCAGCTCGCGAACCTCTCGCGCGCCGCGTCGTCCCCCCCTCCTCTCTCGTCCCCTTCGTTCCCTATCGGCCGCAGCGCCCCCATCGCCGCGTGGTGCGGACTCCGCACGACCTGCGCGTACACGGTCGCGGACGCGGGGACGCATCTGTACGGCGACGCGAGCAGCGTCTTCGCGGCGTGACGCAGCGAGGAAAACGCGCCCTCGCCGACGAGCCGCGTGTCCAGGAGCTCGCTCACGACGCAGTCCGCGCGCGGGTATTCGAGTGCCACGTGGCCGGTACGCGATGACGTGGATTTCTCTTGTTCGTCCACGTGGACGACGGCCCAGCGCTGGCCGTCGTCGCCGACCGTCGTCGCCGCGCGGCTGTCGACGTCGAGGACGACGAAGTTACTTTTTTTCTTCCCGTCGTCGTCGTCCTCCTCCTCCTCATCCTCCTCCTCTTCCTCCTCTTCTTCCTCCCCGCGCCCGCCGTTCGCCTTCTTCCGCGCGTTCGCGCGCGCCAACGCCGCGAGCGCGGGGACGACCTCGAACGCGACGACGTCCTTCGCGCCCGCGCGGCGAGCCATCAGCCCCAACAGCCCGCTCCCCGCGCCGATGTCGATCGTCAGACGCGAGTCGACGCACATCCGTCGGATCGCGGCGTCGTACGCGTCGTTCCTCGCGCGATCGCGCAGGTAGTCCGCGTGGCCGTCGAACCTCGCGCGGAGCGACGCGCGCGCGAGGGCGCGCGACGACAACGACGGCGGAGGGCGAAGACGCGCCGCGGGCGCGGGCGCGGAGGACGCGGGACGACGCGGAGCGACGTCGTCGTCGTCGCGAGAGGCGTTTCTTTCGAGCGCGCGCGCGCCGTCGTCGTCGTCGTCGTCGTCGTCCGAGCGCGTCCAGCGCGCTTCCGGACCCGCGAGCGCGCGCTCCTCCGCGTCGAGAGACGCGTCGAGGACGATCCAGGGGTCGGGACCGTCTCGAGCAGCGCGCGCCATCGACGCCGACGTCGACGGGCGCGCTCAGATCTCTGGCGCGGGCGGGCGAAAGGAAGGAAGAACTCAACAACCTGACATGACAGGACCTCCGCTGGTGGCGCGTGCGCGTTCTCGGTCGGGTGCGTCGATCAAAAGCGTTTCACCCACCCCTTGGTGTCAACGTTTGATCGTGGCGCCTTTCAACTCATCTGCGATGAACATCGTTTGCTGTGATCCTTCCAGGCGGTTTCGCCTTTCGCGTCGAGGGAAACAAGAACCCCTAAAAAAAAGGCGGGCGCGCGCGGAACGCGCGAACGCCGCACAGCACGCGGCGCGCCCGACGCGCCCCCGCGCCAGAACTCGCGCGAACCCGCTTCGGAGTCGCGCGCCGCGTCGTCGCGCGCGTCGAACCCGCCGCGACGGACGTCCAGACGCGACCCACCGAGGGTGTTATCTTTTGATTGTTGGTCGAGCCGCGGCCTCGTCTCGATCGATAGCCAACGTCCGTCCCAACTCACCATGCCGTCCGCGGACGAGAGGGCGCCGTTGATCCGCGCCTCGCGCGCGTCCTCGGCGTCGTGGACGCGCGCGGTCGCGCTCGCGGCGACGCTCGCGCTCGTCGCCGCGCTCGCCGCGGCGCTCGCGCGCGGCGCGGGAGGAGGATCGATCGCCCCGGTCGCGCTCGGGGGAGACGATGACGCTCGCGCCGTCGACGCGGCGCGAATCGCGCGCGCGCCGCGACTCGGTCTCGACGGCGCGCTCGACGAAGACGACGGGAACGCCCCGGCGGCGGCGCTCGCGCGCGCGAAGCGCGAGAGCCCGACGGGCGCTTCGCTCGGGAGAAAGAAGAAGAAGAAGAAGGCAGACGACGACGACGACGACGAACGAGAGACGAAGGCGGAGGAGGAGGAGAAAATGAAGGAAAAGGACGCCGCCGACGCCGATGCGGCCGCCGCGAAGGCGTCGAACGCGACGCAGCGAGCGACATCTCGAGCGAAATGCGAGGACACGATCGAAAAGTATGACCTCGTTCGATCCGTCCTCGTGAAGCGCGTCGGCGACACGTCGGCGCGAGAGAAGCTCAAGGCGCTGAAGGAGGATGTCGAGGAGGCCAAGGCGGCGTTTGCGGCGTGCACGGCGAAAATCAAGACGGATCGCGACGCGGCGATCGAGGCGAAGAAAGCAGAGGAACGCACCGCCGCGGAGACGCTCGAGTCCACGAGCGACGACTTGATCGACGACGCGTTGGGCGTGAACGACACGGCGGCGCCGGCGACGGCGGCGCCGGCGCCGGCGACGACGGAGGGGATCGACGACGCGCTCGCGACGACGGCGGCGGCGGCGACGACGACGACGACGACGACGACGACGGCGGCGGACGATAAAGGCGGCGACGACGCCGATGCCGACGCCGACGCCGACGCGAAAGAGGCGGAGACGACGACGGCGGAGGCGGCGCCGGCGTCGCCCGAGGACGAGTTTTCGAGCCTGATGAACACGCGGCGCAAGCTGTTGACGAAGACGAAGAAGAACAGCACTTCCGACGACGACGAGGAGGAGGAGGGGGACGAAGTGGACGACAAGGAGGAGGACGACGCGAAAGACGACGCGAAAGACGCCGCCAAAGACGCCGACGCGGTCGCCGACGCCGACGGCGGCCAAGCGCAGAAGGACTCGGACGAGATCAACCGTCTCACCGCCGCGCTCGACCGCGAAAAAAAATCCGAGCAGGACCTCCGTCGAGCGAAGAACCGCGCGACGCGCGAGAAGGACGCCGCGCTGGAAAAGATCGAAGCGCTCGAGGAGAGCACGAGAGCGGCGAAGAACGCGACCGCGGCGATGGAGGCGTCCGCGAGGAAGCTGGGCGACACCGCGAAGGAGGTGCACGGCTGCGACGCGCTCGGGTTGAAGTTTGCGAAAAAGCGCGCGGAGTGGGCGGAGAAGGATGCCAAGGTGAAGCTCGCGCACGAGCTCGCGTCCGAGGACGGGTTCGATCTGAAAAAGTTGAAGCTGGACTCGGAGACGTGCGAGGAGAATTTGAAGGCGATGGACGAGTCGGAGAAGAAGGAGAAGAAGGAGAAGGAGAAGGAGGAGGCGCCCGCGCCCGCGCCCGCGCCCGCGCCCGCGCCCGCACCCGCGCCGCCGCCGAACGCGACGAACGCGACGGCGAAGGCGGAGGCACTCGCGAACGCCACGGACGCCGCGAACGCGACGAACGCGACGGCGAAGGTGGAGGCACTCGCGAACGCCACGGACGCCACGGACGCCGCGAACGCCACGGACGCCGCGAACGCGACGTCGATCGAGGACACGACGGAGTTGCTGCGATGAGACGGACGCGCGGACGGTATTCGAGCCGAGGGGCGACGTACAGTACTGTATTCACGAATTATACTGTATGTACGTGTAGGCATCATCACGTGTTGTGTAAATAAGCTCATCACAAAGAATCGCATCGCATCGTCGTATCACGCGCGCATTCTTCGTCGTCGCGGGGCTGGGCTACGCGTACCCGCCGCGAACCTCCGCGACGTCGCTCCGCAACACCCCGCCGCGTTCCAACGCGGTCAACCACGGCCCTCCTCGCGGGTCCACAACGACGTCGCCGCCGTTCCCGCCGCTCGCCGACGTCAGCGCGCGCGCGAGCTGCGCCGCGCGCAATAACCGCTTGATCGCCACCCCGGTCGTCGCGTCGTCGCCGTTCCCGCCGCTCGCGCTGATCTCGATCATCTCCGCGGCGACGACCGCGGCGTCGTGATCGCCGGCGCCGAACGCGCCCTCCGTCGCGAGCACGCGCGCGGCTTCGTCGCGCGAGAGCGGGGGCACCTCCACGGCGGCGTGAAACGCGCCGGAGACGCCGACGCGTCGCATCGCGTCGATGGAGCTCGTCGTCGCGAGCACCGCGAGCTTCCTGCCCGGCGGCGGCGGCCGACGAAGCAGCGCGTGGAGGGTCTGGAGGAGCTCCGCGTGCGGCGGCGCGCACGGGGTCGTCCCCGAAGAAGTCTTCTTCGCCCCGCCGCCGCCCGCGGCGACTCGAGCGTCCCCGCCCTCTCCGACCGCGATCCCGAGTAGGATCTCCAGGCTGTCGATCACGAGCAGCGACAGCGGCGCTTTCGCGGCGTCGTCGAACGCGACGCGAAGCGCGTGCAGCGCCGCGTCCGGCCCGTTCGCGACGGCGAGCTCGGCGCGGAACACCTTGACGTGAGGAAACCCCGACGCCTCGAACCCGGACGCCTCCGCGGCCGCGGCGGTCTTTCCCGACCCGGGCGGGCCGTGCAGTAGCACCGTGATGTGGTCCGGGCCGTTAGGTTTCGGCGCGCTCGCGCTCGCGTCGGAGACGGCGACGACGCTCCTCGAGACGGCGCGCAAGAGGGGCGCGATGGCGTCTCGCGCGCGCTTGTGTCGGGAGACGACCGCGGACCCGGTGTCGCAGCTGCAGTGCATCCCGAGCGGTCGCAGCGCGCTCAGCGCGGCCTCGTCCGCGCCCATCGCGGGTCGGACCTCTCGCGCCGCGCGCTCGAAATCGTCCGCGGTGACGACGACGTTCGCGGCGGCGGCGGCGGCGGCGGCGTTTTCGTTTTCGTTTTCGTTTTCGTTTTCGTTTTTGTTTTCGTTTTCGTTTCCGGAGGCGGCGAGGTACCGCGCCAGCGCGTGCGACTGCGCCGCGCCGACGAGGCCCTTGATCTCCGCGCCGCTGTAGTTCCCCGTCGTCGCCGCGAGCGCGTCCACGTCCACGTCCGCCGCGAGCATCCCGCCCGCGCGCATCGCCGCGGTGTGAATGTTAAAAATCTGCCTTCGACCGCGCTCGTCTGGCAAGCCCACCTCGACTTGGAGCTCCAAGCGCCCCGGTCGCAGCACCGCGGGGTCGAGGAGGTCGCGGCGATTCGTGATCCCGACGACGAGGACGTTATCGAGCGACTGCATCCCGTCGAGCTTCGTGAGCAGCTGATTGACGACGTTGTCGTGGACCACGGAGGCGGCGGCGCCGCCGCTGCCTCTCGCCTTCATGATGGCGTCGATTTCGTCTGATGAGGGTCGTACGTTGTAGTTCCATGCGAAAGAGGGTTAGCTTGGCGGTTCGTCGGTCGGTCATCGGTCGAAAGGGACCGGCGCGATCGAATGTTGTCATGTTGAAACCGAGGGATGGGTGAAAAACGTTTGTCGTGCGGAGGCGCGGAACGCACCGAAGATGATGACGTGCAGCTTGCTCTTGTCGCCCTTCCCTTTGAACTCCTTCTCCGCGGGCGCGAACAGGTCGCGCATGTTCTCCTCGGACTGTCCGACGAACCGCTGCAAAATCTCCGGCCCGTTGACGATCTTCGGCGGGTGCGCGTTAAGGAGCTTCCCGAGCTGCTTCGCGACGAGCGTCTTCCCGGTCCCGGGCGGGCCGTAGAGCAGCATCCCCTGGCGATGATGGATGGATTCATTAGGTGGAGGGCGAGGTTTGATTGGTGAGATTTGGTGACGTGGACAACGAAATCGCTGACGTGGAGAAACGCGCGGCCGATAAGACGCGCTGCCACTTGGCGTCGTCGATCGCCCACCTTGACGTGACGCATCCCGAGTCGCCTCACGACGTCCGGGGCGACCATCCGCGACGCGAAGACCCTGCGGAAGATCGTCATGAACTCCGCGTCCAACCCGCCGACGCCGTACTTCTCGAAGCTCCCCTCCTGGAGGATATCGCGGAGGTGGCCTTGGCCGATCTCCGGCTCCTCCGGCTCCGGCGGCGGCGCGGGCATTAAGTTTCGATTTCCCGCGGGCCCGGCGATGCCGCCAGACGACGCGCTGCTGATGTCCGGCCTGCCCAGCGTCGGCGCCCTCACGACCGTCGTCTTCGGCTTGGGCTTCTCCGCCGGCTTCGTGGGCGCGCGAGCGCCGCCGCTGCTGAGGACGCCGAACGCCGGCGGCTTCGGCTTCGGCTTCGGCTTCGGAGGCGCGGCGGGAGGCGCGGACGAGGACGATGAGGGTGCCGAGCGGGACGACTCGGCGGACGACGCCTCGATCGCCGCGGACGCGGCGCGCATCTCCTTCAGCGCCGCCTCGCGCTCCTCGAGCGCTTTCTGGTACGCGTAGTCCTCCTCCAACGGCGACTTCCCGGTGCTGATGCCGCGGTGGCGCGTCGCGAGCATCGCGCGCGACGACGACGACGACGACGACGACGACGACGACGACGACGACGACGACGACGCGACGTCCATCACCGCGGATAAGCAGCGCGCGGCGCGGCGACCCGCGCCGACGCCGTGCGCGCGCGCCGCGCCGTGCACGCCGCCGTCGGACGCGCCCGCGACGACGCGCGACGCGCTCGCGCGTCGCGCGGCGAGCGCGGCGAGCGCGCGCCGAGCCGCGGACGACGTCGGCATCCTCCGTCGCGACGCGAAGCGAGTGACGTGGACGTTTCGGAACGTGCTCGTTTTGATGGAATTTTATCTCACGCGATCTGATCTTCGCCTCGCTACTCGTCCTCCTCCGCCTCCGCCACGTCATCAGTGATGATGCGTCCCCCCCCCGCTCGACCCCGAAACCCCCAGCACCCTCTTCCCGTACTCGTACGTCGCCCACGAGATCGCCCCGGCGGGGATGTGAAACAACACCCTCGGCCCCAACCCCCGGAGCAGCGCGCCCGCGCCCTCCTCCGCGACGACGGCGCGCATCGCCGCCGCCATGTTCGACGTCCCGTATGGGCTCCTCGTCGCCGCGCTAGTAACCGTCGCGCCACTGGCGTTACTATTTTTTAACGCCGCCTCCGCGCCCACCGGAGACCCCGACCCCGCAGCCTTACACGCGATCGGATCGCCCGTCACCGCGCACACGCCCTTCCCCGTCCCCCCGGGCGCGAGCTCCGACTTCACCGTGGCGCTCAGCTCGCACTCGGCGACTTCGCAGTGCGTCTGCATCCGCGTCTTCACGACGTCCAGGGGCGTCGTGACCGCCGCGGCGAGGCCGCCCGCGGCGCCGCCCGCGAGGAACTGCACCGCGAACGTCTCCTCTTTATCCTCGTCGTCCACCCGCATCGCGATCTTCGCGCTCTCGTACGAGCTGAAGTGGATCGCGGTGAACGGCACGTTCATCGCGAGCGTCGTCGGATAGCTCCGATACAGCGCCCCGACGCCCTGCGCGCGGACCGTGGCGCTCACGCAGTCCACCACGCCTCGATACGGCGACCCGGACATCTGAAGCCGCTGCTTGACCGTGTCCACGGGCGTCTGCACCGCGTCGCCCGCGATCGTCGCGCACATCCCCGCCGCGGCGTGCGCGAGCGGCGCGTGCTGATTTTTATTCGCGTTCCCGCCGAGCGCCTCCTTGGCGTGCTCGTACGTCGCGAAGTAGACGGCGTGCGCGGGGCCGGCGCCGATGCCGACGGCGGAGATGCCGCGGTAGAGCCCGGCGACGCCCTCCGCGCGCATGAGCGCTCGCGTCGCGTGGCGCATCGCGGAGACGGGGTTGAAGTGCGAATGAATTTCCGCCGCCGCCGCGGTTGCGCCAGCTGTGCGCGCCACCGCCGGCGACACCGCGATCCCTCGCACCGCGGTCTGCATGCGCGTCTTGATCGTGTCCAGAGGGAACATCGCGCAGTGCTCCGTCGTCCCCGCGAGCGCGCCCGCGAGCATGTGCCCGTAGAAGTGCTCCGTGCCGATCACGGACGGCGCGGCGAACGCGGTGGCGGTCGCGTGGGGACCGGCGGCGGCGGCGTCGTCGCGCGCGATCCCGGCTCCTCCTTCGCTGCCGACGCGCGGCCGACGCGCGATCGCGGGGGACGCGCGATCGCGGCTCGCGAGCGCGCGCGACGCGCGGGTTTCCCCGGGCGTCGAGCGCTCGAGCACGCTGGACATCTTCGCTCGAGTTTCGACGACTTCGGACGCCCTCGCGCGGCGGGGACCGGGGCGACGACGTCCCCGATCTCGCGGCGTTCGCGGAGGGCGGGAGAAAAAAGAAAAAGCCGCCGCGAGAGAGACGCTCTTTGACGGCGCCCCTCGCCTCTCCGGAAGCGCCGCGCGGACGACGGGTTTCGAGCGCGCGCGAGCGCGGACGCGCCGTGGGACGAGCGCGGAGGCGACCCGGGCGCGAGCGAAGCGCGCTCGCGTTGTGACGCGCCGGCCAGAGGGCAGAGCGCTCCTCGAAGCGCCGCAAAGAACTCCTGCCAGGCGTGCTGCCGTGAGCGCAACCGACCGACCGCGACGCGCACGCAGTTGAGCGCGAAAAGTCCCGTCTGTCGCCTCCACACGACGACGACGCGCGAGAGGATGCCGCCGGCGCCGTCGGCCCCCGCGGTCGCCGCGGAGGACGACGACCGCGGCGGCGGCGGCGGGTGCGAGTGCCACTGCGTCGAGACGTGCGCCGTCGGCGTCGTTCTCGCTCGATTCGGCTGCGCGCCCAGCGCGATGGGCTCCGCGTTCGCCTTCTACCCTCCGAACCCGCCCACGTACGGCGTCCACGACGGCGTCGGGTTCGCGCACGGACGCAAGGTGGCGACGTACGACGACCCGCGCGTTCAGCGCGCGTGGGGGGGGGTGTTCAACGCGTTCGAGGTGGACCTCGTGCGCCGCGCGTCGTCGTCGAAGGGATCGGATGAGGACGAGATGGCGAACGTCGCCGTCGTCTCTCGAGGCGTCGCCCCGGACGCGCGGTGCGTCCTGATCCTCGCGCACGGCAACGCGCTCGACCTCGGCACGGCGGCGCCGTTCGCGCTGGAGATGCACGACGCCCTCGACGTCGGCGTCGTCGCGTTCGATTACACCGGGTACGGGCCAAACGTCCGCGGCGACGCGTCCGGGTGGGCCGGGTCCGACGACGGCGACGTCGACGCGACGGAGAAGCGCGCGAGAGCGTCCGCGGCGAAGTGGAAGCCGTCGATCGAGGCCGCGAAGGCGGACTTGATCGCGGTCGTGGACTGGGTCGTGACGGCGCGACGCGTGCGCCCCGAGCGCGTCGTCGTCGTCGGGCAATCCGTCGGCAGCGGCCCCGCGGTGGCGTACGCGGCGGCGGCGGCGGGTGAAAAAAAACGGCAGAAGGGATCAGGCGCGTTCTATCTCACACTGGTCCCCATACGACCGCGTTGGCGAGGTGGACGCCGATCCTTAAGGACTTCGCCCGGCGCATCTCTCCGCCCACCCCTCGCTTTCAATACCCGCCCTCGGCGCCTTTCAACTCCAACTGACGCCTATGAACTCCACCCCGACAGAAGGGCGTTACCGACATCATCCCATCGGCGGGTTGGTCCTCGTGAGCCCGTTGCTGTCGGGGCTGCGCGTCATCGCGCCGTACGGGGGCTGGTGCGCGCCGCACCAGGTGTGCGCGCCGTGCGACGTGTTTCGAAACGATCGCCTCGCGAGCGAGGTGCGCGACCCGACGACGGCTCGCGTCGCGTCTGATCGTTTTTTTTTCACCTCTAACCTCCCGCCACCCTTCCGTTTCCGTTCGTTTCAACACGTGATCGATCGCGCCCCCGTTCAACTGACGACCGATGAACTTCTACGTACTGTATCCTACAGATCGCGTGTCCCACGTTGGTCGTGCACGGCGAGAGGGACGAGACGATCGCGGCGTCGCACGGGCGCGGGCTGCACGCGCGACTCGTGGGGAGCGCCGTTAACGACGATTTCGCGGCGCCGCTGTGGGTGCCGACGGCGGGGCACGACGACGTCGTGGACTTGGACCGCTCCAGCGCGTTCGTGGCGCGGGTGCGCGGGTTCGTCGACGCCGTGGCGCGGAGGGCGAACAGAAAGAGCGACGGCGGCGGGGGCGGGGGGGGGAAGGGGAAGGGAACGGAGGAGCAGATGACCGCGGTGGCGCCGTCGCGGCAGCGGATGGCGAAGCCGACGCCGCCGGCGCCGAGAAGGGACGGAGGTGCGTTCTATACACTGGTCCCCATACGACCGCGTTGGCGAGGTGGACGCCGATCCTTAAGGACTTTTGCCGGCGTATCTCTCCGCCCACCCCCCGCTTTCAATCCCCACCCTCGGCGCCTTTCAACGCCACCTGACGCCTTTGAACTCCACCCCGACTTTCGCTTGTATGGAACGGCCCGGAGGCGCGCCGGTGAGGGTCGCCCCCGCGCCGCCCGACGCGAGCGCGTAGACGCGATAGAACGCGCGCGGAAGGAACCTCTTCTTCGCTCGACGGCGATAGCTAGCACATCTCATCGTACTACTTACGATGCTAGGGATGATACGTACAGTACCTACGAACGAACGACGCGCTAGCCGTGACGACGACGAAAGACGCCGCGGAACGTCGCGCTCGCGGCGAACTTCTTCGCCTCCGCGGCGGCTTCGAGTAACGTCTCTCCGGCGAGCGTTTTATCCAAAACGACAAACAACCCCCTCTCATCCGCCGCCGCCGCGGCGTCTTCCTTCGTCGTCGTCGTTCGCGTCGCGTACACCCAACGGTCGTCGCTCCCGCGCGCGCACGCCTCCGAGATCGGCGCGGCGTCCGACGCGGGATGATCCCAATCGTCTCGAACGTGGTCGAGCGTCCGCAGCGCGCTCGCGGACGTCCCCTCGACGCGCCGCTCGCGAGAAGACCCGACGCGCGTCGCGGAGGCGGGATCGCGAAACGCGTACACGTGGCGTTCGCGCGGCTCACACGTGGCGTCGGCGTCGGCGTCGGCGTCGGCGTCGGCTCCGCCGCGCGTCGTCGTCTCCGCGGTGGGCGAATAGGAGAGCGCCGCGTGGAGGTCGACGAGGCGGGGCGACGCGGCGGCGGCGACGGCGTCGCGCAGCCGCGCGGTTTCGTTTTCCCCCTCGTTCGCGTCCGCGGCGCCGCCGCGCGCCAGCGCGACGACGGCGACGGCGTCGCCGCTCGGCGGCAGCACCGCGAACGCGTCCACGACGCCGTCGGCGAGGTGCATCGGAAGCGGCGGCGGCGGCGACGACGACGACGCGACGGCGCGCCACTCCCCGTCCATGAACGGCCACGACGCGCCGCCGCCGCCGCCGCCGCCGCCGCACGCTTCGACCCCCCGCGCCGCCTCCGCGCGCGTCGCCTTCGCGCGCGCCTCGGCGTCGCCGCCGCCCTCCGCGAGCAGCGCCCTGCGAATCACGCGCGTCATCCGCCTCGTGTCGCTCGCCGAGAACGAGCTGAACGCGAGCGCGTCGCCGTGAAACAGGACGACGCCCTTCACAGCGCCGCCGGCGCCGGCGTCGGCGCCGGCCGCCGCTATCGCGTCCGCGCAACCCTGCGCGGTCAACCACGCCCGCCGTGACGACGAAGACGAAGACTCAGCCCCGGGCCCCGCGATCGCGGCGCACGCGCCGTCGAGGCCGTCGACGGCGCACGCGAAGAGCGCGGAGACCGCCGTCGCGCGGCGGGACGGCGCGGCGGCGTCATCCGCGGCGCCGGCACTCTCCGCGCGGCCGACCGCGCGTCGTCCCCCGACGAAGCCTCCGCCCGTCCGCGGCGACGACCCCGCCTCGGACGGCGTGAGGCTCGCGCCGAGGTCCGCGACGATCGCCGCTAGCGAGTCCGCGGTGGCGCGATCGCCGCGCGTCTGGAGTTGAAAGGCGTCAGAAGCGGAGTTGAAAGGCGTCGAGGTCGGGGATTGAAAGCGAGGGACCCTGGGCGGAGAGACGCGCCGGGCGAAGTCCTTAAGGATCGGCGTTCACCACGCGAACGGGGTCGTATGGGGACCAGTGTATGGGACGCACCAAGACGTGCGATTCGTTCGCGCGCGCGAGGAGCTCGACGAGCGCGGCGTCGCGGATCTCATCCGCGGGCGCGACGCGGTCGTCGATCGCGAGCGTCCACCACAGGTTAGGCTCGAACGACGCGCACGTGACTCGGCGGCGTCGCGAGCGAATCGTCTGCGTCTTCGTTTCGAAGAGCGAAGCGCGCGAGGAGGAGGAGGAGGAGGAGGAGGCGGAGGCGTCGGACGATGATTTACGACGCGCGACGAAGTACGACGCGAATCGCGCGACGCCCTCGACGAGGCCGAGGTCCGACGCGAGCGCGTCGTCCGGGACGCGCGACGGGAACCGCGCGAGGATCTTCGAGAGCTCGTCGCCCTCCTTCTGCCCGAGGCGGTCGTCGAAGACGAAGACCTGAACCGGCGGGGGAGCGGGCGCGGGCGCGCGCGGCGTCGCCGTCATCGTCGCGCGCCCCTGGTTTGACGAGCCCGACGCGACGTCGCGTCGTCCGCAACGATGCAAAGGTGCGTTCTGTACAAAAGTTTTTCACCCATCGCTCGGTTTTAACACTTGATCGCGTCCCCTTTCAACTGACCGGTGAACTTTTTTTGTATAGAACGCACCTGAAACTCGCGGGAAATAATAATAATCTTTCGGGACGGTGGACCTCGCGCGCTTCAGTCGTCGCCGCGCGCGGAGTTCGCGGCATGGCGCCGACGATGACGGCCGCGCTCCTCGCGCGGGCGACGGCGCTCCTCGCGCTCCTCGCGCCCGCGGCGGCGATCGAGCCGAAGAGGCGCGTCCCGCGAGCCGTCTCCCGCCGTCCCGCTAAAAACTCATCATCATCTCATCATTCAAAAGGCGTTTCGTCGCGCCAGATCTGACGAGACTACCCCTCCCTTCATCCTCCCGCAGCCTCATGCGCCCGTCGCACCCCTCGCGCGAGGCGGTGTACGCCGGACAACACAACCCCCTCGCCGCGATCGAGCCGTCGTCCCTGCGCGAGACCCCGCCGCGTCTTCGCCGTCGCGCCGAACCCAGCGCGGTCGACGAAGACGACGACGCGTCGTCGTCGTGGTGGACCTCGGACGGCTTCAAGCTCTCCGTCCGCGTCGTTCGCGACGACGCGAACGACGCGAGCGATGACCCCGCGTGCGTCGCGCGCTGCGAAGACGTCGTCGAGGTGCGCGTGACGCTGACGGAGGACGGCGCGAGCAACGCGTCGAGCGCCGCGCCGGCGCGCGAGCGCGAGCGCGCTCGTCACTGGGTCGGGGCGTACGCGCCTCCGAGGTGCGTTCGCGTTCACCCATCGCCCGCTTTCAACGTTTGATCGCTTCCCCTTTCAACTGATAACTGATGACCGGTGAACATTTTTTGTACCGTGGAATGGCCCTCCATCACAGAGCCGACGTGACCGCCGTCGCGCCGGTAAAATACGCCGTGCTCTCCGAGGTGGATCCGGAGTACCTCGTCGCCGGCGTCGCGACCGCGCGGTTCCGGGTCGCGTGCGCGCGGTACGACTACGACTTCGTGGTGTTCGCGGACGACTGGGAGAAACGGCAGCGGTGGAGGGAGGACAAGGTGGCGGAGGCTGTGGCCGTCGCGCGAAGGCGCGTTCGTTCTATCTCGCGCCGGTCCCCATACGACCGCGTTCGCGTTGTGAACTTCATTCCTTAAGGACTTTCTCTCCCGGCGCGCGTTTCTCTCCGCCCATCACCCCACGGTGTCGATCCCGACACGCCGCGACGCCTTTCAACTTCAACGACTGACGCCTTTCAACTCCGCCCGACATTCGTCGCGTTGAACGATGGAACGACCCGAAGTCAAACGGTGACGGTGACCGGGAAGGACGGGCCGCGTCGGCCGCGCGTGGGGGTCTTCTCCGACGTTGTATCCTCCACGGCGACGCCGGCGCCGCTGGAGGTGACGTGGAGCAGCGGGAGGTCCGCGGCGGCGAACCCGCGGCTGTCGTGGTGGCGGGGACCGAGCGAGGCGAACGCGTCGACCGTCGTCGCCGCGACGACGGCGACGCCGTTCGCTCGGTCCGAACTGTGCGGCGCGCCCGCGAACTCGACGGGCTGGCGCGACCCGGGGTTTCTCCACGCCGCGATCGTCCGCGCGCCGGCGGGCGCGTGCGGCGGCACGTTGTCGTACAGACTGTCTGACGACGCCGGCGGGTCGTTCCCGCCGCCGGACGCGCCGCCGCTGACAATCGCCGTGCCGCCCTGCGCGTATCGTGATCAAGGGAGAAACGAAACGGCTCCTTTTCGGCCGTTTACGATCGCGATGTTCGCGGACATGGGCCGAGGCACGGACGATGACGCTCGGACGTGGCAAGAGTACGGCTCGCCGGCGTTTAACGTGTCCAAGCGACTCGCTTCGGACGCCGGCGCGGGCGTCGTCGACGCGGCGTTCTTATTCGGCGATCTGTCCTACGCGACCGGATACGGCAGCGTGTGGGACGAGTGGGGGGAGCAGATCACGCCGTGGGCGTCGAGAGTGCCGTTCCTGACGTGCGTCGGGAACCACGAGTACGACGCGACGCCTGACACGTGGCAACACGTGAACCACACGTCGTCGGGGAAGATTTCCCCCCGGGATTTGTACGCGTCGGGGGACAGCGGCGGGGAGTGCGGCGTCCCCGCGCGCGCGCTGTATCGCGAACCCAGACCCTTCGCGGGCGGTAAAGAAGACACTAGTGCCAATAAAACCGGCGGCTGGTGGGCCGCGACCTTGGGGCCGATACGAATCGTCTCGATGAACACCGAGGTCGACTTCGCCCCGGGGTCGCCGCAGCACGCCTTTCTGGAAGCCGCGCTGGCGACCGCGAACCGCAACCGCGCGGAGACGCCGTGGGTGTTCTTCGCGGGGCACCGACCGATGCTCCTGGACTCCGACTTCGGCGCGAGATACCCGGCGTTCCACCGCGACGCGCGCGGGGGGGAATACGGCGACGACACCTCGGACGTCGGCGTCGCGTTGAAGCTCCAGAAGCACGTCTGGCCGCTCGTCGCGGCGCACAAAGTCGACGCGGTGTTCGGCGGTCACAACCACGTGTACCAGCGCCACTGCGCGTTCGACGCGACGCGCGCGGGGAAGACGCGGAAGTCGTACGGGACGCGCGGGTGCGTCGCGCGGAGCGAGCCGACGATCGACGCGAACGGGGACGTCGTGCACGCGTACGCGGCGACGGGCGCCGCGGTGAGCTTCGTCGTCGGCTCCGCGGGCGCGGGGTTCACGAAGACGGCGACGTATAACGCCCCGTTCTCGGACGTTACCATGTACGAGTACGGGTACTTACGAATCACCGTGGTGAACCGGACGCACCTGTACGGCGAGTTTCAAGAGACGCAGTTCGGGAAGGGCGTTCTGGATCGGTTCGCGATCACGCGGCGCGACGACGACGACGACGACGCGGACGCGGACGCGCCGACGACGAAACGAAAACGCTCGTTCGGTAGCGGTTACACATCGGAGGAGGAGGAGGTGGAAGAGACCGAAGCCGGCGCCGCGCTCGCGGCGCTCGCGTGGCTGACGATCGTGATCATCGTCGCGTGGGGCGCGCGCGCGTGTTGCCTCCGCGGCCGCCGAGGGTTCCGCGACGAGCGCGTCGCGGACGATGACCTCGCCGACGAAACCGACAAAGAAGAAGCGCTCATCGTCTCGCGCGTGTGATGAGAAGAGGACAGATCGAGGACGGACGACGAACGACGCGCGGCGCGTGAAGACTGATGACGACGAGGGCGAAGAAGAGAGAAGAGGAAGAAGAAGAAGAAGAAGAAGAAGAAGAGGAAGAGAGACGAACGGAACGATTTTTTGGCGGAAGGAAATGAACGAGGAGGAGCGATGCGATGACGGGACGACGGCCGCTCGTTGTAACACGACGTGTACGCATAACACCACACCACACCGCGCGCGCCGCGATCGCATCGCATCGCATCGCCGAAGTCGATCTTCTTCTCTAATCAAAACCTCCCCACGGACGGATCGCTCGACAGCACTTTCGCGAGAAACTGCAGCACCATGAACCCGAGGATCGGCGTGAAGTCGATCTGACCCATGATCGGCGGTATCAAGTTCCGGAACAGGTTCAAGTACGGATCCGTGATCTGCCTCAAGATGCTCCACGGCTGGCGCATCCAGTCCACGTTCGGGAACCACGTCAGGAGGACGCGGACGAACAGAAGGAGCAGGTACAGCTTGATGAACGACCCCACCGCGGAGGTGATGAGCGCGACCATCTTCTTCTCCTTGTAGCTGTCGAATGAGGCGAAAGTTGAAAGGCGTCAGATGGAGTTGAAAGGCGTCGAGGGCGGGGATTGAAAGCGAGGGGTGGGCGGAGATAAACGTCGCGCGAAGTCCTTAAGGAATGAAGTTCACAACGCGAACGCGGTCGTACGGGGACCAGTGCGAGGAACGGGACGCGCCTCATCGCCGCCGCGGTGACGAAGAGCAGCGTCGCGTCTTGGACGCCCAGGTCCTTCGCCATCGCCCTGCCCTTCGCGCTCTGCTCCGACGCGAACTCGCGCGCGCGCGCGAACAGAGACGGCGGCGGCGCGACCGCGGGCGCGGGCGGCGTCGTCGTCGTCGTCTGCGTCTGCGTCTGCGCCGCGCGGAAGACGCGTCCGACGGAGGCGGCGGCGAGCGCGAGCCGCTCCGAGGGCGCCGCGACGGAGGACGACGACGACGCGGACGCGGACGCGTTGGGGGCGCGGGTCCGCGCGACGCGCGCGGCGACGCGACGAGGGCCTGGAGGGAGAGGGGCGCGCGCGGGAGGGAGCGGGGCGGACGACGTCAGCGCGCGGCGGGGTCGGCGTCGGGTCGCGGCGCGCGCGCGGCCGATCCGATCGCGATCGATCGACGCGTCCGCGTCGGCGGGAGGGTTAGTTAGGTATTCCAACGAACCGCCGACGCGCGGGATGCGCTCGACGCGGAGGGAGGGACGGCGCGAGAGGAGGGAGGATCGAGCGCGCACCCGCGAGGGCGGCCCTCGACGTGGCCGGGCGTACGCCCGCGATGTTCGCGGTGATGCAAGCCATTCGCGCGGCGTGTCTGCGCGCGCGGAAGAGTGGCGCCGGCGCCTTCGATTCCGAAGCTCTCGTCGTCGACGGCCTGGGCAGCGCGGCGCGGGCAGCAAGCAACGACGATCTTTTTTTATCCGGTCGTCTCGGAGACGCGACTCGCGCCACTCTCGCGCGCGTCCACGCACGACGATGATCTCCGCGACCGCTCCGGCGCCTCGCGCGTCCTTCCTCCCCCGCGTCGCGAAGCGCGCGTCGGCGAGCGCGAAGCGCGCGATGCGCGTCAGCGCCTCCGTCTCCGACGAAGCGGTGCGCGACCCGACGCGAGGAACGAATGAAATGAAATCTTCTCTCGCCGCCGCCGCGGACGGACGGACGGAAGCCTCCCTTCCGTCCGTCCGCGCGCGTCGTCGTCGTCATCGCGTCGCCCGCTCCCTCCTCCCATCCACGCCGTCGCGCGACGCCCGCCGTCGTCCCCAATCCATGCCGCCGCGCTTTCTGACGCCCCGCCCCCCCCACCCCGAACCCACTCGTCCATCCCTCCCGCCCCGACGCCGTCTCGTCTCCAGAAGCCCGAGGTCATGATCCGACGGCGCCCCCCGAACGGCGCGTCCGTGCACGAAGTCGGGACCGACCAGTTCGCGTTCAAGATGGAGGCCGTCACCCCGGACGGCGAGCGCGTGGACAACGTGGACAACAAGCCGCGGAACATCCTCGAGGAGATCGTGTGGTATAAAGACGTCGAGCTCGCGAAGCGGAAAGAAGCTTTCCCGCTGACGCTCGTGCGCACGGCGATGCAAAACGCGCCGCCGGCGCGCGACTTCGTCGGCGCGATCAAAACGCAGCGCGAGACCACGGGGCAGCCCGCGCTGATCGCGGAGGTGAAGAAGGCGAGCCCGTCGAAAGGGGTCATTCAGCCCAACTTTGACCCGGTGAAGATCGCGAAGGCGTACGAAGCCGGCGGCGCCGCGTGCCTCTCCGTGCTCACGGATGAGAAATATTTCCAAGGCGGGTTTGAAAACTTGGAGCTCATCCGATCCGCGGGCGTGGAGTGCCCGCTCCTGTGCAAGGAGTTCATCGTCGACGCGTACCAAATCTACCTCGCGCGCAAGTACGGCGCGGACGCGATCCTGCTCATCGCCGCGGTGCTTCCGAACCAAGACTTGACGTATTTCCAAAAGATCGCGAAATCGTTGGGCATGGCGGCGTTGATAGAGGTGCACACCTACGAAGAGATGGAGCGCGTGCTCAAGCTGGACGACATCGACCTCCTCGGGATCAACAACCGCGACCTCGGGACGTTCGAGGTGTCGTTGGACGTGACGGTGGAACTGCTGAGCGGACCGCTGGGGGAGCAAGTGCGGGCGCGCGGGATCACGATGGTCGGGGAGAGCGGCATCTTTACGATCGACGACGTGAACGTCTTGCAAGACGCGGGCGTGGGGTGCTTGCTCGTGGGGGAGTCGCTCGTGAAGCAGGATACCCCGGACGTCGGGATTAAGAAGCTATACGGGAGGCCGCTGGATTGATCTGATGTGATCGATCGACGAGGACGCGGGGAGGGATTGGATTGGATTGATTGATAGACGCGAGGGCGGGCGGAAGCGGTGTTAAGTCGCGGAGTGTTAAGAGACTGGTGAGTCTATTTAATTACTCTCGTAAAACAACGGAGCGCCTGCTAAGCTTAAGGTTATCACACGACGCGACGCGCGAAACAACACGACATGTCACATCACACCGTCGGCAACGGACCTGGGGTCGGGAAATAACTCCGCCGCGTCGGGGTCGGGTGGTTCGTCCCGAACGTCGCCGGAGACCGCGGCGGCGGCGTCGCGACGCGCCGCGACCGCGACGCGTCTCCCACGTACGGATTCGACGTCGCGGCGGCCCCCGCGTCGTGGTACCCTCGCGCGACCGTGTTGATCGGCCGAGGCGTGCACGCGGGCATCGGCATCGGCATCGCCGGCGCGCTCGGCGCGTCGTCGTGACGGTCGTAACGTACGTCCGTCTTCGGTTTCTCCGGGCCGTTATATACGAGCGAATGGCGGGGTGGAGTTGAAAGGCGTCAGTTGGAGTTGAAAGGCATCTAGGGCGGGGATTGAACGCGAGGGGTGGGAGGAGAGACACGCCGGGCAAAGTCCTTAAGGATCGGCGTTCACCACGCCGACGCGGTCGTATGGGGACCAGTGTAAGAGAGAACGCGCCTCCTTCTCCGTCGCCGCCGGCTGCTGATTCCGCGCCGACGCGAAAAACTCGAGCGCCAGGGACAACGTCCCGCGCGCCTTCCCTTTCGCGCTCACGACCGGCGCGGTGATGATCTGCTGCGCGCGCCCCGACGGCGCGTACAGGTCGTCCGTCAGCGGCACCGTGCACGTCCCCACTTTATAATCGTGCCACGCTCGGTTGTCGTTCCAAATCTCATGAGGGTCGTTCCATACGAGCGAATGTCGGGGTGGAGTTGAAAGGCGTCAGATGGAGTTGAAAGGCGCCTATCGAGGGCGGGGATTGAAAGCGAGGTGTGGGCGGAGAGATGCGCCGGCGAAAGTCCTTAAGGATCGGCGTTCACCACGCCAACGCGGTCGTATGGGGACCAGTGTATAGAACGCACCTCAACGAAGACGTGCGGAGGATGCCCGAACACGTCCATCGTGAGGCGCTCGTGGAACGCCGGCGACGTGCCGCCGTCGACGCTCACGCGCGTGCGCGCGCGCTGGTCGTTCACGCGCACGACGCAGTACGGGTCTTGCGTCCCGAACGTCTGCGTGTCTTTCAGCCCCCACGCGCGGAGGACTGCGGGGAAGGGAGGGTGGGAGGTTGGGAGAGAGGGGACGTCAGTTCCGATGTCAGCGCGGCCGATGACGCGCGTTCGCGAACGCGACGGCTCGGACGATGGATACACGATCGGCGCGACGGCGGACGCGGACGCGCACCGTTGACCTCGAGCTTCCCGCGGCTGTTCGCCATGACGCCTCGGACGACCGCGCGGGCGCGGTGGGGGCGGTCCGGGGGGCGCCGCGGGCGGGCGTCGACCGCGCGCGCGAGGCGTCTCGCGCGTCGGTCCAAACGAACTTCGACACGTGTGTAAGGATTTGCAGTCTGCACGCGAGCCGGCGACTACAAGATGCGCGACGACAGCTCGGCAGACGGCACCGTACACCCGGCTACTCTTGATATTGATTGCTCATACGTTCGTACTGAGCGGCGTACTACGCTCGAACACGTCAACCGCGAAAAGAGTGAAAAAACCATAATTGTTTCGCGCGCGCGACTGAATGCGCATACGACCGCTCGCACAAAACGCGTCGCCTATGTCTTTTCCGAACGCGGAAAAAGCGAGCTACAGCGCCAGCCCGGAGCGAGAAACCGCGCAATACCCGGCGCGCGGGCCCCCCGCACGGGTCCACGACGCGACCGCGCATCCCCCTTTTTCCCGCGCGAGCGCCCGCGGAGGGGTGTCCTTTGGGACATATAGGAAGCGCGGGGGGTGAAACGACCGGGTCGTGCGCGAGAAGCGCGAGATTCCGGCGCGAGGGTGCGACGTCGTGGTGAAACGGCAAAAACCGCGCGCGCGCCGCGGACGGAATCGCGCCCGCGCGGACGCTCACCCGCGACCGCGCGCGCTGAAACTTCGAGGGAGGCGTCTCAGGTCACTCGTCGGGACGTCGACGCCGCGAGAAGGATGCCGTCCAAGTCGAAAAACGCGTCCGCGGCGTCGAAAGAGGCGAAGCAGCTCGAGAAACTTCAAGCGGAACTCGAGAGGAAAAAAGCGAAGCTCGACGCGCTCATGAAGAGCGGCGCGGCGCGCGCGAACGCTCAGCCGGCGCGTCCCTCACCTCGCGTCGCGGACATCTCGAGCGTCTTCCGCGGAATTTCTTCCCGCGCGAGTCGCGCGCGTTCGCCTCGGAACGTCGCCTCGAGCGCCGTTTCCGCGCGACGTCGCCGTCTCGATCGATCGATCCATCGATCGATCGATTCCCTCTCCCCGGACACTGGTCCCCATACGACCCCGTCCGCGTGGTGGACGCCGATCCTTAAGGACTTTCTCTCCCGACCGACGCCTCGCCGCCGGCCGGCCGACCTCTGACGCCCTCCTCGCCCGCTCGCGTCCGCACCCCGTCCGTGTCTCCCTCCCGCAGGCGCCCCAAAAGCCGAAGCCGAAGCCGAAGCCGAGCGCTAAAGCCGCGTCCGGCGGCGCGGAGGGAACGTTCAACTTCGACGCGAACACAGCTGCGCGCCGCCCCGTCTCCGGCGGCGGCGGCGGCGACGCCAACGGCAGCCTCGGGGCTTCCGCGCAGGCCGGCCCCGCCGCGCCCGGGTCGCCGTCCAACGGTGGCCGCGAGCTGCGCGTGAACTCGTTCTCGTTCGACCCGGAGGACGACCCGGTGGTGTGCAAGGTGGTGCAGGCGCGTTCTCTCTTACGCCGGTCCCCATACAGTACGACCGCGTCGGCGCGGTGAACGCCGATCCTTAAGGACTTTCTCTCCCGGCGCATCTCTCCGCCCAGGGTCCATCGCTTTCAATCCCCGCCCGCGTTGCCTTTCAACTCCATCTGACGCCTCTAAACTCCACCCCGACGTTCGCTTCGTATGGAACGACCCCGCAGACGTACGCGCAGCAGGCGGCGGCGCGACGCGCGGCGATGGAAGCGGAGCGCGCCGAAAAGGAGAGGGAAGCCGCCGCGGCTGCGAACGCGCCGCCGTCGCCGCGCGAAGTGCGGCTGAAGCGCGAGCGAGAGAAGGAGGCGCGGCTCGCGGCGAAGCGCAAGTTCGCGGAGATCTCGTCCGGGATCACGCGGCTGGCGGGAAAAGTCGTGGAGTCGGCGGAGACGCGCGAGGCGCTCTCAGGCGCGTTCTCTCTCACACTGGTTCCCATACGACCGCGTTCGCGTGGTGCACGCCGATCCTTAAGGACTTTTCCCGGCGCATCTCTCCGCCCAGGGTCCCTCGCCTTCGATCCCCGACCTCGACGCCTTTAAACTCCGTTTCTGACGCCTTTGAACTCCACCCCGATATCATCGCTCGTATGGAATGGCCCTCATCAGTCGCGGCGGATATCGCGGCGGAGGAGGCGGCCTACGCGGAGCGGCGGCGGCTGGAAACCCTCGCGGGACGAAGCGTCCGCGACGTCAACGTCGCGAGGAGCCGCGCGGGCCCCGTGCCGTTCGACAGCGCCGCGTTCCACGCGGTGGCCGCGAAGAGGAAGCTCGAGATCGTCTCGAAGCAGTGCCTCGCGAGCGTGAAGCAGGTGATGTCGCACAAGTGGTCGTTTCCCTTCGTCAAGCCCGTCGACGCGGCGGCGCTGGGGCTGGAAAACTACCACGACATCGTGAAACAGCCCATGGACCTCGGGACCGTGCGCGCGAACATCGAAAAGGGTGGCGTGTACGCCGCGTGCGAGGAGGTAAACCGAGACGTCGAGCTGACCTTCGCCAACGCGATGCTCTACAACGGCGCGCAGACGGACGTTCACGTCATGGCGGCGACGTTGAAACAGTTTTGGGAACCTCGCTGGGCGGTGATCCAAGAGAAGGTGGCGGAGGTGGACGAGAGCATGACCGCGGAGAAGGAGAGTGCGGAGAAGAAGAGCGCGGAGATGCACGCGCGGCAGACGCTCGCGGCGGAGGAGATGCGCTGCGCCGGGCTCATGGCGGATCTCGACCAGCTCAAGCGATCGCTGGAGGACCTGAAGCGGACGTCGGTGCGGATCACGCGGCCGATGGACGAGCGAGAGAAGAAGCGGCTCGCGAACACGATGATGAAGCTCCCGCGGCGGTACCGCGAGGAAGCGCGCGACGTCATCGCGGAGACGGAGGGGGAGCACATGGTGCCGGTGGAGGCGGTTGCGCGGTGGGGGGAGATTTTGGAAGATTTGCCGCGGTTTAGCGCGGTGGCGCATCGCAGGCTCGCGTTGTTCGCGAAGAACACGCGAAGGAACGCGACGCGGGGGATCATCGGCGGCGGGCACGGCGTGGAGGGCGACTGGTTCTCCGAGAGCGACGAGGAGGAGGAACCGGAACCGGAACCGGAACCGGCGGCCGACGCGATCGCGAGCGCGAAGATGGAGGCTCAGAAGAAGGATGACGCCGCGGACGACGCGAAGACCGCTGTTCGTAAGGACGGCGTCGAGGACGAGACCGCGACGAACGGCAGCGACGGCAGCATGGAGGACGAGACGCTCGCGCTCGCGGCGGCGGCGGCAGCGGCGGCGGCGGCGAAGTCGACGACGATGGACGTCGGCTTCGCCGGCGGCTTCGCATCCGGCGTCGGCGGCAGCGTCAGCCTCGGCGGCGGCGGCGCGGCAGCGGCGGCGGACGATCCGCTGCTCGCGCTCGTCGGCGGCGGAATGGGCGGGATCGGGATCGGGATAGGCGGCGGGGACGGATGGCACGCCGCCGCGGCGAACCCGGAACTCATGGAGGTGGTGCGCGTTGCGTCCGGGCCGCACCTGGCGTGAGGAGAGGAGGGAGTTTTACGACGGATGGCGACGACCGACGACGTTCAATTTTACGTCCCCCGTCCTCGTCGGAGGAGACGACGCGGGAAGGCGGAAAACAATTTAGCACGCGCGCGAACGCCGGTCGACACGGTTAACGCATTGTTAATACGAACCGACCGAGGTAGAAGACACGAAACGGTAGACGCGAAAGTTCTCATCAGAACCGAGGAACGAGCTTCCGCGCGGCGTCCTCCCACCCGCGTTTCATCCGTCCGTCGCGGCGCCGTCTCATCACGCGTCCGTGCCCTCGACGTGCGGATCCAAAAACGCTCTCCACTTCTCGAGGTCCCACCCCGAGGACGTGTCGCAGACCATCCCGTTCAGCGTCGTCGTCGGCGAGACGTGGATCCCCGTCTGCCTCCCGAGCTTGACGTGGAACTTCAGCTCTTGCGTGCACGCGTTGCCGGTGTTGAGTTCGCCGGCGATCTGACGAGGGTGAGGGTCAATCCGGGGTGAGGTTGAAAGGCGTCAGTTGGAGTCGAAACGCATCGCGGGCGGGGATCGCAGGGTTTCTTTTGGGGACCAGCTCATCGGTGCGGTACTACGAGCTCCTAGCTAGAACGCGCCTCGGTCCGAGCCAACATTTTCATCACCTCCTCCTCGTCCACGCCCGCGGACGCCGCCGCCAACGCCGCGAGCTTCGCGTACATCGCGCTCCGCGACGTGTCGTAGACGTTCGCGTCGAAGTACTCCGTCTGCGCGGCGAACAGCGCGGCGGAGAATTTCCAGAACGCGTCGACGCCGCCCAACGCGCGCGTCGCGATCGCAGCCTCGTGCAGCATCGTGCTCTGCGGATGCCACGGCTGCACCTGATGGTAGAAGACGAACCGAAGCCGCGCGCCGTAGTGCGGGACGACCTCGGTCGTCATCGTGCGGAAGAACTTGGCGCTGAACGGGCACGCGTAGTCGAGCCAGCACGCGAGCGTGACCGGCGCGGTGGCGTCGCCGCCGAGCGCGCGGCCGATCTCGCGAGACGGCATCGGGGGACCCATCGCGACGACGGCCACCGTCCCTCCGACGCGACGCGACCTGGTGCGGACGCCAACGCGTCGGACGGAGGACGACGACCGCGACGCGGCGGCGCGACCGCGACGGAGAGGGGCGACGGGGGATGGCGCGCGGGCGAGGGAGGAGGACGCGGACGATGCGCCGTGCAGCATTCAGGTCGTCGCGCGTCGGGCACTGGGCGCGCCCGTCGAGACGACTCCGAGACCCGACGACGACGCCGACTCCTCTTCTGTTTCGCGCTTGCCGCCCGTTGATGAAGTGCGTGGGCTCTTCTTCGGCGGCGTCGGGGCGTCGAACGCCGCGTCGCGCACTTCCACGGCGCACGCGACGCGCCGCACGTCGTCGACGCGCTCGTCGCCGAGACGCCGCCGACATGGTGCTCTCGCTCCGCAAGCGTCAGCGAGGTGCGCGCCGATCCTCGCCCTCGCCAGCGGTCACTGGTCCCCATACGACCGCGTTCGCGTGGTGAACGCCGATCCTTAAGGACTTTTCCTCGCCGCGGTCGAATCGATCGATCGCGTCGCCCACGCGTCCCGTCCCATCTGCCGTCCGATCCGCCCTCCGCGCGTCCATCATCTCGTATCGTCTCGCCTCGTATCGTCTCACCTCGACCCGTCTCGTCCTCCCCCCCCAACGCGTCGTTCTCCATCAGACGCGGTGATCCGCATGCTGAACCTGAACGCGCCGCGTTCTGCGCTCGACCGCGTCAACGACGACGACGTCGAGGTGTACAAGGTGCTCGTGATGGACAAGCGATGCTTCGACATCGTCACCCCGCTCGTGCGCGTGAACGAGCTGCGACGGCACGGCGTGACGCTTCATCTTCTCCTGGACGCGGACCGGCAGCCGATCGCGGACGTCCCCGCGGTGTACTACGTCTCCCCGACGCCGCGCAACGTCGCGCGCATCGCGAAGGACTTCAAAGACGGGCTCTACGAGGCGTACCACTTAAACTTTTCGTCGTCGCTCCCGCGGCCGCTGCTCGAGCAGCTCGCGAACGACGCGGTGAAATTCGACGCCGCGGCCAAGGTGGAGCGCGTGTTTGACATGCACAGCGACTTCGTGTCGCTGTCCGACGACGTCTTCACGCTCGCGCAAGCGGACGCGTACGTGAATCTGAACGACCCGACGATGAAGGACGCGGACGTGGAGAGAGGCGCGTTCGTTCGCGTTCGTTCATTTCTCTTCATTTCTCTCCGCCCGCCACCCCTCGCTGGTTTCAACGCTCGACCTCACGACGACGCCTTTCAACTCCACCTCTGACGCCTTTGAACTCCACGACCGACGCCTCGAACATCTCCAGCGGTGAACGACGTCGTCACCGGCTTGTTTTCCGTGTGCGCGACGCTCGGGAAGGCGCCCATCATCCGCGCGCAGAGAGGCGGCGCCGCGGAGATGGCCGCGACGGAGCTCGACCGGCGGCTGCGCGATCACGTCAAGGCGCGCGGTGGGCTGTTCGCCGCGGACGACGTGGGCGGGTTCGGCGGCGGGTTCGGCGGCGGCGCGGCGAGGGGCAGGCCGTTGCTGTGCTTGTTCGACCGCAACTTTGACCTCGCGAGCGCGCTGCAACACGGGTGGACGTACGCGCCGCTGGTGCACGACGTGCTCGGTATGCGGGTCAATCGCGTGGACATCGCGGGCGGGGACTCGTCCGCGGCGGCGGCGGCGACGATGACCAAGAAGAGCTACGACTTGGAAGACAACGATCCGTTCTGGGTGAGGAATTACGCGAGCGAGTTTCCGAAAGTCGCGGAGGAAGTCGAAGCCGAGCTCGCGAAGTATAAGAAGGCGATGGACGAGATCAACAGAGGCGTCGCATCGAGCGGCGGCGCGGACGAGGGGGACGCGCTGGGGGACCAGACGAGGAAGCTCGTCAGCGCCGTCGCGTCGTTGCCGGAGCTGCAGGAGCGGAAAAAGGTTATCGACAAGCACACGAACATCGCCACCGCGTTGCTCGGTCAGATCAAAGCCAGAGGGATCGACGAGTACCACGCGATCGAGGAAGACTTGCTCTCCGGGAAGTGCGACAAGGAGGCGGTGATGTCGCTGCTCGCGGCGACGGGACGGGGCACCCCCGAGGATAAGTTGCGGCTCGCGATCTTGTACGTCATGGCGCAGCGGGGCGGCGGCGGCGGCGGCGGCGACGGCGGCGGAGGAGGAGGAGGAGGCGGAGGCGGGGGACGGATGTCCGCCGCGGACGCGGAGGCGATGGAGGGCGCGCTGATGGCGTCCGGCGCGGACGCCGCGGCGTTGGGGTTCGTCAAGAAGATGGCCGCCGTGGAGGCGTCGCTGGCGTCCGCGTCGAGCCGTCTCGACGACGAGGCGGCGGGCGACGGCGACGTCTTCGGGTGGGCGGATAAGCTCTACGGGCAATCCATAAACGCCGTCGCGAAGGGCGTGAAATCGTTGTTAAGCGGCGGGAGGCAGCTCGCGATCGCGAGAGCCGTCGACGCGCTCATGACGAACGCGCCGGGAAGCGCGGAGGTGGAGTCGTTCGCGCGGTTCGACCCGAAGGAGGCGGGCGCGCCGACGCCTATGCCGGCGCCGTTCAACGACGCGATCGTCTTCGTCCTCGGCGGCGGGAACTACCTCGAGCACCAGGGCGTGAACGAGATCACCGTCGTGAAGGAGAAGAGCGGGTTAGAGCGCGGCGTGAGCGGCATCAGCAGCGGGTTGCGAGAGTTGGACTGGACCGGCGAGGGCGCCGCCGCCGCGCGCGGCGTCGGGGGAAGAGCTTCTGCCGACGCGGGGCTGGGCTTCGGTCTCGGGGAGCCCGCGGACGACGGGAAGAAGAGCGTGGTGTACGGCGCGACGGAGTTTACGACCGGCGCGGAGTTCATCAACCAGCTGAGTCTCCTCGGGAAGCGGACGGGGCACTGAGCCCGTCGCAACCGGAGGAGGAGGAGGAGGTGTGCTTTAGTTGTAGCCTCGTTCATCGTCGGCGAAAAAAGAAATCGAAACGTGCACCGCGCGTACATTTCGTAGTACGTTTCGTCGTCGAATCGCCGTGCGCGCAAACAGTCAGGCGCGAAACGCGAAAAGGGCGCAACGCGAAGCAGATTTCCGCAGTCGCGCGGAATAGACCGTCGTCGACGAGTCGCGCGGCGCGATTTCGCCCTGAAAAAATTTCGCCGCGCTCCTCTGGAGTTAACGCGGCGTCGTCGCCGCGACTCGGTCTCTTTCAAGCGCGCAAAGCAGCACCCCACGGTCCTGCGTTGCTAGAATGGTGCGTCTTCACTTCGCGCTTCGACGCGTCTCCGTCGTTCTCCCTCGCGGTCGCGGCGGCGGCGCGCGCGACGATCGCGTCCGCGCGCGTCTCCGGCGGTGGCGTCGATCTCGCTCGCGAGGGAAATCGCTCGCGCGTCTCGCTCGGACGGGGTTTCGCGCGCGCGTCGCGACGCCGTCGACGCCGCTCGACGCCGCGCGCGCCGCGACGCGACGTCGCGCCGCGCGGCGACGCCGCCGCGGCGACGCCGAACGCGCGATTCGACGCCGTCGCCGTCGCGCGCGCGACGTCCGCGACGTCCCCATCGCGCGGGTTTTTTAGGGTTTCCGTCAGCGCAGCGGCGACGTATTCCGATCGAATCCCTCCCTCGCGCCGCCCGCCCGACGAACGCCTCCACCAAACCCTAACCCTAACCCTAACCCTCCCCCCCCAACCCTAAACAGCCTCCCAAGGGTAAGAAGCCCGCCCCCGCGCCCGCGGGCGTCAAGCCCGCGGCGGCGGCCAAGTCGCCGTCCGACCCGCTCTTCGAGAAGAAGGCGAAGACGTTCGGCATCGGCCAGTCGCTCCCGCCGCGGCAGCCGCTGAACCGCTACGTGAAGTGGCCGAAGTACGTCCGCATTCAGCGCGCGCGCCGCGTGCTCCAGAAGCGTCTCAAGGTGCCGCCCGCGATCAACCAGTTCAACAACACGCTGGACAAGAACCTCGCGACGTCGCTGTTTAAGATCCTCATGAAGTACCGCCCCGAGGACGACGCGCAAAAGAAGGAGAGGCTCACCGCGCAGGCGGCCGCGGAGGCGGCCGGCAAGGAGGTCGAGTCCAAAAAGCCCGTCGTCGTGAAGTACGGCATCAACCACATCACGTACTTGGTCGAGCAAGGGAAGGCGCAGCTGGTGTGCATCGCGCACGACGTCGATCCCATCGAGCTCGTCATCTGGCTCCCGGCGTTGTGCCGGCAGATGAACGTGCCGTACTGCATCGTGAAGGGCAAGGCGCGGTTGGGGACGGTCGTGCACAAGAAGACGGCCACCGCGCTCGCGCTCACGGCGATCAAGAACGAGGACAAGATGGAGTTTTCGAAGCTCGTGGAGGCGATCAAGGGGTCGTACAACGATCGCTTCGAGGCTTCCAACAGGAAGTGGGGCGGCGGCATCATGGGCGTCAAGTCCCAGGCGAAGACGAAGAAGAAGCAGCGCATCATCGACGCGGAGCTTCGCGCGCGCGAGAAGGTGTAAACGTGCGCGCGAGCGGCGAGCGAGACGAGACGGGAAGGAGGAGGTCGCGCGTCTGAGGTCGAATCGGAGAGGACGCGGGCGGGAGCGACGATCTCTCTCTCTCGCGTCGCGTCCTCGCCGAAGTTGGGTGGGTGTGGGTGAGCTCGCGAGGTCACGCGAACGACACGATGCGGATGGGGGGAAACTATGCCGTAGTAGGGTGTAGCGCCGAATCGTCGGTCGTCGTTGCGTTGTGACGAAGCGAAATCATTCTTCTTTTTTTCTCTCTTCGCGATCGTCGATCGCTCCTCCTCCTCCTCCTCCTCCTCCGCCGCCGCCGCCGCCGCTCAGTCCAGCGCGTCCGCGCCGTTCGGCAGGTCCGCCTCGCGCGCGCTCCCGACGCGGACGTACCACTCCATCTCCCGCGCGCTCGCGTCGTACAGGTGCACCTCGCGTCCCGTGACCGGGTCTTTATCGTCGGGTTGCCCGGCGCCTCCGGCGAGCCGGATCCACTTAGGGTCGTTCCATACAAGCGATTGTCGGGGTGGAGTTCAAAGGCGTCAGGTGGAGTTGAAAGGCGCCGAGGGCGGGCGTTGAAAGCGAGGGGTGGGCGGAGAGAGACGACGGCAAAAGTCCTTAAGGATCGGCGTTCACCACGCAAACGGGATCGTATGGGGACCAGTGTATAGAACGCACCTTGCGAAACCCGTCGACGTCGTCGTCGAACATCGCGCTCACGTACAGCATCCGCTTCCGCACGTCCTCGCACAGCCCGAGGGCGTTCCACGTCGGGTCCCTCTTGAACGCGTGGCAGAGCTCCGCGCCGGCGCGCAGCGTGCGTCGGATCCCGTCCACGGTGCGCGCGCTTCCGTGGCTTCCGTGGCTTCCGTGGCTTCCGTGGCTTCCGTCGTCGTCGTCGCGCAGCGCGCGCGAGATCTCCTCGTCCGATATCGCCTCGTCCGCCTCCGGGACGTAGCACGGGTTCCCGTGCATCTCGCGCGCGCTCGAGACGTACTCGACGTTCGGGACGCCGTACTTGGCGTCGAACGCGGCGGCGGCGCTGTCGTCGTCGTTCACGTAGCGGCGGTGCTTCCAGCGCTTCATCTCAGGGCCGTTCCATACGAGCGATTGTCGGGGTGGAGTTGAAAGGCGTCAGTTGGAGTTGAAAGGCATCGAGGGCGGGGATTGAAAGCGGGGGGTGGGCGGAGAGATGCGCCGGGCAAAGTCCTTAAGGATCGGCGTTCACCACGCCAACGCGGTCGTATGGGGACCAGTGTATAGAACGCACCTCATCCTCCGACAGGTGTTGTCGCATCCCCGCGCCGAGATTTCCAGACGCGACGAGGCGCAGCGCGCCCTCGTCGAGGTCCTTGTTCGCGGGGACGCGCATCCACGGCGGGGTCTCGTCCTCCTCGACGTCGCTGTCGGAGATCTCGATCTGGTCGAACTTGCTGTAGTCGATCGGCATCGCGCGGTTCGAGTTGGGGGGTCGGGGGGGCGCGAGCGTTGATGGTGTGACGTCGTGACGCGAGCGACCGTTTTCTTCCTCTCGCGGGACGAGCGACGCGATCAGTGCGCGGTGGATTCCTTTCAGTTAGACCTGGATTCGCGTTTTGACGCGACAGGTCTCAGGGTGAAATGGGTCAAAACTTGAAACCAGAACACCCGCGCGCGTTTCCGTTGGCACGCGCTGAGAGCGTCGTCGACCGAACCACACCGACAGCGCGGCGCCCGCCCCCCCCCGCGCGCGCCACCATGGACGACAAGACGAACCGCGTCAAGGCCGGGCCGTTGATGCTCACCGCGGACGTGAAGAACGTCGTCGCGGGGCTCAAGGTCACGAAGGTGCGCGCGCGTCCCGTCGCCCGCCGCGAGCGCGGAACGTCGTGCGAACGAGCGAACATCTCGCGTCTTTCTTCTTTCATCCCCCCTCACGATCCTCCTCGCGCGCCGTCTGAACCCCGCCGTCCGTCCGTCCCTCCTCCCCACCCTCCCTCCCAGGGCCTTGAGCACAAGCCGCTGAACGCGACCGTGAACTTCGGCGCGTTCGTCGACCTCGGGAACCGCTCCGTGAGCGCCTTCTCCAGGGTCGAGGTCAGAGCGGGCAAGGCGGGCGTCGTCGTCGCGGATCTCGAAGGGATCGAGCTTCAGGTGCGTTCTATCTCACACTGGTTCCCATACGACCGCGTCGGCGTGGTGGACGCCGATCCTTAAGGACTTTTCCCGGCGTTTCTCTCCGCCCAGGGTCCCTCGCTTTCATTCCCCGCCCTCGACGCCTTTCAACTCCATCTGACGCCTATGAACTCCACCCCGACATTCGCTCCTATGGAACGACCCTCAGAAGGAGTACGTGCTCCCGTGGGGCGCGTGCGAGACGCAGGTGTCCATCGCCGTCGGGTGCGGGCTCGGCCCGCGGCCGAACCGCGTGGATTTCAAGCCGCGGCCGTACCTGAACGTGGACTTCAGGCCGACGACGCGCGCGATGAAGACGGCGGTTGTGGCGTCGTCGTTGGCGCGGGGGGAATCGGTCAACGCGCGCCCGTCGTGGAAGGCGTCTAAAAGGCGCGCACGTTTCATTTCGTTTCGTTCGTTCCCACGCACGTCATCACTCGTCGTCGTATCTTCTCTCTTCGCGCGCATATAATATCATCACGACGGCCAAGATGTGTGCCACGTCATCCGATACGATCGCTCGCTGACCAAAAGTATCGTAACGTCGTCCTCCGAACTTAACCGAACCGCAGGGCGAGCGTCGAGTTTCCGGTGACGCTGACCGCGGAGCAGTCGACGAGAGTGGACGCGGTCACGGGGGAGACGACGCGGGGGAACGTGCTGCGCGCGCACGCGCACGGGGTCGTGGGGTGTTACAAGTTTCCGAACTTTGTCGTCGACGCCGGCGACGACGACGCGGAGGACGACGACGACGCGAACGGCGGCGGGAACGGCGGCGCTCGGGGGGCGATGTTCAAGGACGGGAACGGCCCCGCTGTGAGCGTCGCCGCGGGGGGGAACGAGAAGAAGCGCGGCGGAGGGATGTTCGGGAGATGACGCGACGGCGACGTCGACGGCGACGTCTCGTAGATCTCGCGTGGTGTACCGTGTCGCGTCGTATCGCGCAAACGACGCCGCGGGTAACGAAAAAAAAATGTCCCCGCGTCGCGCCTCCCGGAAGTCCCCGCGCCCGGCCGCTCTCTTGGACGCATCGGCGCCGCGTCGTCGTCGCCGCCGAGAGACGCGCGCGGGCGAAAACACGTAAGCAAAGCCCTACGACGCGCGCGCGCGGCCCGCACTCCGCGCGACGCGACGCGCGCGACATCGCACCGCGCCTCTCGCCTCTCGCCATGCGACGCGCGCTCCTCCGCGCGCTCGCGCTGCTCCTCGTCATCGCGCCCGCCGCGCGCGCGCGCGACGACGCCGCCGCGCCGTTCGCGAGCGGCGGCGGCGTCGACGACGACGACGCGGGGAAAGCGACGCCGAAGACTACGACGACGACTCCGCTCTCGGACGCGGACGCGCGCGCGCGACGCGCGTCGTTCCCGCTCTACGCGTCGCCGTCGTCGTCCGCCTCCGGCGCGGTCGAGCTGGCGTGGACGCCGCCGCTGACGCCGCGCGTCTTCCCGTTCGACGGCGGCGACGACGTCGACGACGACGACGGGGACGACGACGACGACGACGACGCGCCTCCCGGGCTCGCCGCCTTCTCCACCGCCGCGTCGGACGCCGCGATCGGGAAGACCTACTCCGTCGAAGCGCGCGCGTGCCTCGACGACGACGCCGCGTTCGCCGCCTCCGCGCCGCCGTGCGCGGCGCCGGTCGTCGCGCGCGCGGACGGCGTGGAGGGGACCGGGTACGCGTTCCGCGGCCTGACCCCAGGCGTGGCGTACGCGTTTCGAGTCCGCGTCTCCCCGTTCGACGGCGACGACGACGGCGACGCGGGCGCGGTGTCCGCGGTCGCGATCGCGGTCGCGTCTTCCGAAGAAGAGGAAGATGAAGACGACGAAGAAGATGACGCGTCCTACGACGACGCGTCCGCGCTCGACGCGGGGACGGACCCGACGCGGTGGGCCTTCTGCGGCGCGACGCGCGGGTTTTTCCCGAACGCGACGATACTCCTGGACGGCGGCGACGTCCGTACCGCGAACGCGGGCGAATGCTGCGACGCGTGCGCGCGCGTCGCCGGGTGCAACGCGTGGGCGCGCTGCGAGGACGAGGACGAGGACGACGAGGACTACAACGAGGACGCGTGCGAGGCGATGGGCGTCGCGTCCGGGCAGTGCTGGCTGATGTTCGCGCCGGTCGAAGACGTCGAAGACGTCGTCGAGCGGGGCCGCCGCGCTCGAGACCAAAAAAACCAAAACCAAAAAAACGACCAAAATAAGGCGCGTTCTATGTCACACTGGTCCCCATACGACCGCGTTGGCGTGGTGAACGCCGATCCTTAAGGACTTTGCCCGGCGATGCTCTCCGCCCACCCCTCGCTTTCAATCCCCGCCCTCGACGCCTTTCAACTCCAACTGACGCCTTTCAACTCCACCCCGACGTTCGCTCGTATAAAACGACCCTAACCAAAAGTCGTCGCCGTGGATCGGGGGCGCGCTCGATCCGTCGCTGACGTCCCCTCCGCCGATGCCCACGGGCGTGCGCTTCGAGGTGGACGACGAGAATAACGCGTGCGTGTCGTGGGACCCCGCGGCGGCGCTGCCGTCGCCGCTCGCGGCGAAGAGCGCGGTGGTCGAGTACGTCGTTCGCACGACGGCGAAGCTGGTCGGCGAAAAAGGTACAGCACGTCCACTCGTAACGTCGTTTCTTGAGGCGTTTTTCTTTTAATTTATTTTTTACCCACCCTCTTCTTCCTCTTCTTCTTCTCTCTTCGCCCGCAGGCGACGACGACCCGTTGTATCAGCGCACGCGTCACGACGCGTCGCTCCCGACGTCCCTGTGCGAGTGCAACGGCTGGAAGATCCCGAAGCCGAGAGGCGCGGACTCGATTGAAACCGAAAACGCGGACGTCGCGGTGACCGTGGACGTCGTCGCGGAGAACGCCGCGGGCGAGACGTCCCCCGCGGCGACGCTCTCGTTCACGCGTCCCGCGTCGACGCTCTCCGCGGCTCTCCGCGGCGAGGACGGCGAGGACGGCGAGGACGCCGCCGCCTGCCCTCCGATCGTGAACGCGCCGCGGTCGCCGCCGCGACGCGTGACCGCGCGGCGCGTGCGGGAGAGCGACGGCGGCGGCGTCCTCGTCGCGTGGTCCAGACCCGGTCCGAGGGAGGGTTCGAACGACGGCCGCCGGCGTCGCCGCGGCCTTCTTCGAGACGACGACGAGGAGGACCCCGACGCGGACGTCGACGACGAGGACCTCGGGTACCAGGTCACGTGGATCGCGTGGCGCGACGACGGTAACGCCCCCGTTAAGGCCGTTATCCCTCCCGCGTCCGTCGTCCTGAGCGACGACGACGCCGTCGCTCGTAACGCCCGCGCGCCGTGCGGCGCCGGCGGAGAGAGCGGCGGCGAGAGCGAGAGAGACGACGACGCGTGCTTCTTCACGTCCGCCGCGAGATCGTTGCGACTCGAGGCGCGTTCTATCTCACACTGGTCCCCATACGACCGCGTTGGCGTGGTGAACGCCGTTTCTTAAGGACTTCTTTCGCCGGCGTGTCTCTCCGCCCATCCCACGGTTCCAACGCCCGACCGACCTCGACGCCTTTCAACGACCCCGTCTGACGCCTTTCAACCCCGTCCGACGCCTTTCAACTCCACCCTGACGTAGGGGCTCCCGCCGGGGGAGACGATCGCGTTGGGCGTTCGCGCGCTGACGAGGGGCGGCGCCGGGCCGTCCTCGCGCGTCGTCGTCGTTCCTCCGGACAGCGAGGGCGAGGACGCGCCGGCGACGACGGACGCGGAGACGACCGAAGCGCCGACCCTGACGAACGAGACGGAGACGGAGATCACGGAGATCACGGAGATCGACGAGACGTCGCGGCCGCCGGCGACGCCGCCGCCGCCGTTGTACGAAGCGTACAGGGTCGGCGGCGTGTACGACCAGCTCGCGACGACGACGCCGGCGCCGACGCCGACGCGGCCGGTCGACGACGTCTTCGCCGCGGAGGAAGTCACCGAGACCACCGAAGACGTCGTCGGCCCGTACGGCGGCGTAGGCGCGTTCGGCGACGGACTCGGCTACGGCGGCCTCGGCTACGGCGGCCTCGGGCTTCCGTTCATGGGCGCCGGGTTAGGTTTCCGGGGAGGGTACGGAGGATACGGCGACGGATTCGTCGGCGACTACACGACGCGCGGCGGCGGCGGGAACGGCACCGGGACCACGACGAACGTCGGCGACACCACGGTGACGGTGAACGTCGTCGCGCAGCTCAGCGGCGGCGGCAACGCGTCGACGGCGTCCGAGGCGCGACGATTGCCGCCGCCGCCGCCCGCGACGTCGCCGCCTCCTCCTCTGTCTCCTCCTCCGCCACCTCTCGCGACGCCGTCGCCGTCGCCGTCGCCGTCGCCGTCGCCGTCGCCGTCGCCGTCGCCGTCGCCGTCGCCGATCGCGGCGCAATCCAACGCCGCGCCGCGGGAGGAGACGTCCACGACGCGCGGCGAGGCGCGCGAGCGGAAAACGCCGACGGTGCGACTCGGCGAGGAGACCCCCGCGGCGAGAGGCGAGCCCGCGGTCGTGAGGATCGGCGGGGATCGAGCGGAGGCGGCGGCGGAGGCGCGAGACGCCAACGTCGACGCCGCCGCCGCCGCCGCCGCTTCCGCGGCGGACGGTCCGACCGTCGTCGAACTCGATAAGCTTCCCCCCGAGGACGCGTCGACCACCGCGCCGCCGGTCGTGCCGCTGCCGGAGGTGCGGGACGTCGTGCCGCTGCCTCGCGAGGATGCGGACGAGGACGAAGACGTCGACGTCGACGTCGACGTCGCCGCCGCCGCCGCGGCGGCGGCGAACGGCGGCGGCGGAGGGTCAGGCGCCGCCGCCCGCGGCGCCGGCGGCGAGCCGAGAGACGTCCTCGCGGAGGCGGAAGCCCGCGCGACGAAACGCGCGGCGGACGCGAAGAAAGCCGCCGCCTCGCGAAGAGCGTCCGCGGGACGAGGCGGCGGCGGCGGGACGACGCGCGCGGCGTCCGCGCGGAAAGTCGCCGCCAAGGCGAGCGGCGCGAGAGCCGCCGCGGGAAGAAGGAACCGGTGATGACGAGAGAGCAGACCCGCGCACGACGTGCGCGAGCGAAGAAGACTACGAAGTAGTTCGACGGGAAGATTTACTTTTGTAACATACGAAGATGGACGAAAAATAAAACTACGCGATGCCTGTGATCGATCGCGACAACGCGTCTATCGTGCGTCCATTAGACTACAGTACGTAGTTAGACTAGCTACTAGTTCGCGTCCACCGCGCTACTACTTCCGTACCACTTCTCGTTCTGCTTGCTCGTGTACCCCGGCTGCGGGTGCACGCACTGTCGGTAGTACGGATCTTTGAGGTCCCATTCCCCGGTAACGCGCGTCGTCTGCGCGTTACGATGACTCGCACCCGACCCGCGCCCCGTCGTCTCCACGCGCATCTCGCCAGTCACGACGTACGACTGGTTATCCCCCCCCCTCATGACGAGTTCGCCGACGACGACGTCGCCCGCGCGCGCGACCAGCGGCTTTTCAAACACGAAACGCATCTGGAACCAGTGCGTCGTCGGCAGCCCCGGCGCGGTGCTGAGGTACCTCGCGCGGTCGCCGCGGTCGCCGCCGAACCGCACGTCGAACCAGCACGCGATGCCGTGCACGACGACGTGGGGGGACGCGGCGTTCGCGTCGTCAGCGTCAGCGTCGTCGTCGTCGTCGTCGCGAGCGCCGCCGATGATCTCGAATCGCGTCGGAAGCCGAATCACCTCGAGCGACTCCGGGGCGATCGTCGTAAAGTCCCACGCGAACGACGTCGCGTCCGCGAGGAGGATCCCCGGGTCGAACGCGTCGACGACGCACTGGCGGTAATACGCCCGAATCGCGTCGTCCATCAACGGCGTGACGTCGACGCCGTAAAAGTCCGCGTGCGTCCAAAAGCGCGCCTTGTTCGCCACCTCCGCGTGCAACGCGTCGTCTCGAAACGGCGCGACGTGCAGCCTGCCCTCGTTCGGGAACATCGTCACGTTTAGGGTTTTAGGGTGGTTTTTAGGGTTTCTTCGCCCGAACCTATCGCGCGCGATGAGGTACGACTCGATCATGCGCTCGTTGAACAGCGCCGTGCCCATCGGCTCGGAGACGAAGCAATCGACCGGCTCCGCGATCTCGCCGTCCGCGACGTCCTCAACGCGGCTCTGGATGACGACGATGACATCCCTCAAGTGCGCGTTATTCTCCACGATCTTCGCGCAGTGTTTCGCCATGTCGGACGCCTCGATCGCGTACACGCGCCGCGCGCCCGCGGCGGCGGCGAAGAAGGACAGCGCGCCGCTCCCCGCGCCGACGTCCATGACGATCTTCCCGGCGAAATGCGATCGCGCGCGCTCGACGACGGCGGTGAAGTACGTCCCCGTCCGCACCGCGTCCTCGAGCATGTTCTGCTGCTGCGGGATCTGCGCGTAGTACCGGAAGTATTCCGCCGCGCTCACGGGGCTGATCTTCGAATCGAACGCGTTGGTAGGACCTTTTACCGTGGGCGCGGCCGCGGCGTTCGCGTCGGCGACTACATCATCATCGCCGAGGACGTCGCGCGCGAACCGCTCCAGGTCCCTCGCGTCCGCGAACCCGAGCGCGAACGCGCGCCGCGTCTTCGCCTTCGCCGTCGCCGTCGCGCCCTCTTCCGTCGCGCCCTCTTCCGTCGCCGTCATCAGGAGGAGCGCGTCCCCGATGCGCGTCGCCGTCGTCGTCTCGCGGTCGACGCGCCATCGGATCACCGTCGTCGTCGCCGCGACGACGACGCGGCCGACGCGCGCGCTCCCGTCGCGCGTCACGCGGAGCTTCGCGGGCGCGAGCGAGAGGTCGATCGCGTCGCCGGCGTCGCGTCCGCGCGCGCGGATCTCCTTGACGATCCGCAGAGGGAAGGAACGCACCACGTCGGCGGCGTCGTCGTCGTCGTCGGCGTTATTCGCGTCGGCGCGATGATTGGTCGGCCCCGCGCGCGCCGCGCTCGCGAGACGCTCGAGGTGGACGTCCGGCGCGCGCGGCGGCGGTGGGAGCGGCGCGTGGCAGTCCCACAGGCGGGCGTCCGTCTCCTTCCACCGCGTCTCGCGCGCGGGCTCCTTGCGCTTGCGGCCCATGACGCGCGCGGCGACGATCGGTGTGGCGGACGCGGCGTCGACCTCCGCTCCGCTCCGCTCATCGGTCCGCGGACGGCCCGATCCGCTGCTCATCGGTCGGTTGAAAGGGGACGCGATCAAATGTTGAAACCGAGGGGTGGGTGAAAAACGTTCGTTTTGAGCGCATCACCTGCCGGCGGTGCGGTCGGTCGGAAAATCGCCGCGCTCGAGCCGCCAGAGCACGCGACGAAATCGTGCGCGAGGGGGGGGCGGCATTGCGCGCGCGCGGCTGAGCTCGGTTCGTCAAACGAGCAGTGAAGCTTCGTACCTTCGACACGTCCTCCAAAGGTGCGCCTCGCGACGTGGCGTCCGCGCGCGGTCCCCGCACCCCCGCGCGCGCGCGCCTCTCGCGAACGATCGCTGGAGCCCTCGCGCCCGATTCGTTCGTTTCGCCTCCGAAACCCTGTCTCTCACGGCTTCTTCTTCCCTCCCTCCCTCCCTCCGCAGTCTCCCCACCGCCTACGCTTTAAAGAATGGCGGAAGTGAACCCCAAGGCGTACCCGCTCGCGGACGCGCAGCTCACGATCACGATCCTGGACATCGTCCAGCAGGCGGCGGTGCGCGACCGACCGATCGTTCGATCGATCCAGCCCCGAATCGCACGCCAATTAATTAATTAATTGCGCGAACGAATGAATTCTCGCTCTGTACTCTCTCTACTCTCTCTGCTACTCGCCCAATTCTCGCCCAATTCTCACCCCCCCTCCACTCCGCTCGCCTTCCTCTCCAACCACAGAACTACAAGCAGCTCAAGAAGGGCGCGAACGAGGCGACGAAGACGCTGAACCGCGGCATCTCCGAGTTTGTCGTCCTCGCCGCCGACACCGAGCCGCTGGAGATTTTACTCCACCTCCCGCTCCTCGCCGAGGATAAGAACGTGCCGTACGTGTTCGTGCCGTCCAAGCAGGCGCTCGGTCGCGCGTGCGGGGTGTCGCGGCCCGTGATCTCGTGCAGCGTCACCACGAACGAGGGGTCGCAGCTCAAGTCGCAGATCAACAACCTCAAGGACGCCATCGAGAAGCTTCTCATTTGATTAAATCTCAACGATCGAACGAGACGAGACGCTCACGTCCGAGGAGGAGGAAGAGGCGAAAGAAGACGGGCCGCCTGCTCGGCGCCCGTCTCGCCCGCCGCTAGCACGCGCGAGCTCGAAGCACTTGTAATACTCACATAGCGCAGCTGATGAGAGCTCTGTTAAAACGAAACGAACGAACGAACGAACGAACGAACGACGTCGGCGCGAGTCTAAGTTTAGTCGCCGCGCTCTCATCTCCGCTTCGATCCCTTCTTTCCGCCGCCGCCGCCGCCGAAGAAACCGCCCTTGAACTCCGACCCGCCGCCGGACTTCCCGCCACCCTTCCCGAGAAACCCGCCGACGTCCTCGTCCTCGTCCTCGTCCTCGTCCTTCTTCTTCTTCTTCGCCGCCTTCCCGCCCTTCTTCGGGGCGCCCTTCGGAATCAAGATTGCCTCCGTGACGTCGCGGCGTTTCGTCTGGTTTTCGTCGTCCTCGCTGCTCGACGCGTCGTCGCTCAGGCCGTCGTCGTCGTCCTCGTCGTCGCCGAAGTCGATGTCCTCGACGTCGTCGTCTTCGCTTCGCTCCGTCGGCGTCCTCGCGCGTAGCGCGTCCTCGTCGAACGTCGCGTCCGGGTCAAAGTCCGGATCCAACGGGCCGCCCTCGTACGCGCGTCCGGCTCCGAAAAAGGCGTCGACGTCGTCGTCGTCGTCGTCGTCGTCGTCGTCGTTCATCACCGCCGCGGCGGCGATCTCCGCGTCCAGCTCCGCCTCCGTCTTGGGTTTCTTCTTCTCTTTCTTCTCTCTTTTCGGAGTCTCCTTCCCCTTCCCCTTCCCCTTCTCCTTTTCGTTTCCCTTCTTTCCCTTCTTTCCCGAAGAGTCCGCCTTCGCGTCCGCGTCCACGTCGTCGTCCTCCGCGCTATCCTCCGCGCTATCCTCCTCCTCCTCCTTCTCGTCGTCGCTCCCGCCGACGAGCTTGAGCATCTTGAGCTCCTCGATCGTCGCGAACTGCAGCGCGAGCTCCTGCTGCACGTCCGGGATGAGATCGGCGCCGGCGAGGAGCGCCCGCGTGAGCATCGCGACGTCGCCGCGTTCTCGCTCGATGAGCTCCGCCTCGGTCATCTTCCCGGCGTCGTTTTTTCTTGCCTCCGCGCGCATGGTTTCGATGTCCTCCGCGTACTCGTGCGCCATCGTGGCTTTGTAGTAATCCGCGAAGGAGATCCCGAGCGCGAGCGCCGGGGAATTTTTCATCTGGTCCTCTTTTTTCTTTCTCGCCGCCTCCGCCTTCTTTTTCTTGAGGTCCTCGTCCACGTCGTCGAGCGCGACGCGCACGCGGCCGAACTGCGGGGGCGGAGCGAAGGGATGGGTATGATGGTTATCTTACTGACACGTGGATGGAAAGGATTTGTTCGTATGCGATGACGTGGAAGGACTCGTGGTGGTCGTCGCGCGGCGAGAAGAAAAGAAAAGAAAAGAAGAACCGAAACCAAAACCAAAAAACCAAAACCAAAAAACCAAAACGCACCGCGAGCGCGTTGTGCTTGCAGACGATGTCCCATAACCGACACGCGCCGTACTCCGCGGCGACCTCGTCTCCCGCCCGTCGCATGCGCATCTCGTCCGCGAGCGCGATCGGGTCGTTATTCACGAGATCGCTCCCTTTCGCGCCCATCTGCTGCGCGTGTTTGACGACGACGTCTTCACGGCGCGTCGGGGTCGTTCAAAGCGACCAATGTCGGGGTGGAGTTCATAGGCGTCAGAAGCGGAGTTGAAAGGCAACATCGCGGTGTGTCGGGATCGAAACCGTGGCGTGAGCGGAGAGATGCGCCGCCGGGAGAGAAAGTCCTCAAGGAATGAAGTTCACGACGCGAACGGGATCGTATGGGGACCGGTGTGAGATGAGGACGCGCCTTTACAGCACGCCGCCGCGCGCGCCGCCACCGCGCCGCACTCGCGAAACAGCGTCTCCTCGATCGCGAGCTCGATGCACTTCTTCGCGGTCGGGCGCGTGATGAACGGCACCGCGTTGGAGACGGAGAGCTGCGCGTGGAGCGCGTCGGACGACTGCAGCGGTCGGCCGTACTTCTTGAGATGCGCGTCCATGGCTTCCGACTCGAATTTTTTATATCCCGCGATGATGCGCTCGTCCTCTTCCTCGCCGCCGTCGAGGTGCTCCGTGCCCTTGAGGAACTCCGCGACGACCTCTTCGTTGGTCATGCCCTCGAAGCGCTTCGGGTCGTACTTCGCCCTCGTCTCGGCGTCCCAGCCTTCTTCGGAGTCGGAGGAGGAGGAGGACGAGGACGAGGACGACGCGAGACCCTCGACGTACGCGCGCTTGGCTGATTTCTTCGGCGCGGTCGTCGTCGTCGTCGCGGGCGGCGGCTTCCGCGCTTCGTCCTTCTTCTCCTTCTTCTCCTTCTTGGAGTCCTTCTTGGAGTCCTTCTTGGAGTCCTTCTTATCCTTCTTATCCTTCTTATCCTTCTTATCCTTCTTATCCTTCTTGTCCTTCTTGTCCTTCTTGTCCTTCTTGTCCTTCTTAGGCGCCCCGGCGTCCGTATCCATCGCCGTCGGCGCGTCGTCCGCCGAGATCGCCTCTCTCTCGCGCATCAATGCCGCCTGCGCGCGCGCGACCGCGGCGAGGCCGCCCTGGTCCTTCATCACCGGCGGCGGCGCGTTCGGATCGCGCGGCGGCCTCTTCTTCCCCATGACGTCGCCGGGCGATGGGGGACGGGTCGCGTTCGCGCGCGGAGGTCTGACGCGATCGAGGCGGATCGTCCCGCGGGCGAGGATGATTTCACAACAAACTTTTTGAAGGCTCAGCCGCGAGCGTCTTTTTTCCTTCCCGTCTCGACGCGACGACGCGCCCGCCGTCCGCCACACCCGCGTCGCGCGCCGTCGCGTCGCGGCCACCCCGCGCGCGATGCCCCCCGCGGACGACGCGGAGGACGCGAGGAGCGCGCGGCGGCGATCGCAGCGCGAGTCCGCCGCGCGACGCGAGCTCGACGCCGGACGAGGAGACCGAGGCGCGACGACGACGACCGCGACCACGACGACGACGACGTCGATGGACGTGGACGCGTCGAGAGCGGGGGTGATACAGCTGTCCGACGACGACGACGACGACGGCGCCGCCGCCGCCGGCGCCGGCCCGAGTCCGTCGTCGCGCGCGACGACGGACGCGAGCCCGAGCGGTCGGACGCGCGTACCGCCGAGGCCTCCGAGGGACGCGCGCGACGACGAGGACGACGACGCGCGGCGCCTCGTCGGCCCCGTCGGCGAAGCGTGGCTGACGCCGTCCGCGGCCGCGGCGGCGCCGGCGCCGGGATACGCGTGGGCGGCGCGCGACGAGAAGAGCGAGAGCGAGAGCGAGACGAGGACGAGGACGAGGACGATCGCGGCGCGCGACTACCGCGCGCTGGACGCGCGCGCGTGGGCGCGGCATCCCTACGCGCGGCATCCGAAGCCCGACCTCTGGCGAGCTCAAGGGCGGACACCGAGGCAGACTACTGTGGACCTCACGTGCGAGAGCGACGGCGACGACGTCGAGATCGTGCGCGTCGCGCGCGGCGAAGACTTCGACTCGGACGAGGACGAGACGGACTCGGACGCGGACGTGTACGAGGGGGAGTACGTGCTGGGCGACGAAGAAGGCGCGTCCCGTCTCATCAGTCACGCCGGTCCCCGTGCGACCCCGTTCGCGCGGCGCCGTCGCCTTCTCCGTCGCTCTCTGTCGTCCAATGAAACGTCCACGTCATCAAATTTCTAACCAATCACCTCGCCTCCCGCCACGTCGCCTACCAATCGTGCGCCCCTCAGAAGAGGACGAGTCGGCGGTGGTTGAGATTCTCGACTCGCAAGACGACGGCGGCGGCGGCGGCGGCGGCGGCAACCGCGACCGCAGGGTACCGCGGGGAGGGCGGGCCGCCGTGAGGGGACACCTGGCCGGTCTCTTGGCCGCCTCGAGGCGAGCCGTGGCGGCGGCGGCGGCGGCGAGCGGACGACGAAACGCCAACCGTCGCGGCGGCGGCGGGGACGGCGCGGGCGCGGAGATCGAGATCGTGGGAGGCGTCTCCGTCGCCGAGGCGGCGCTGCGAGCGGCGAACGAGACAGTGGAGAATCCCGCGCTCGCGGACGCGATCAAGTGCGCGATATGCATGGACTCGATCGCGAAGAACGAGATGGCGAGCACGACGTGCGGGCACGTGTTTTGCGTCGGGTGCATCGAGCGCGCGTTTCAAGGAAGGAGGGAGGGGAAGTGCCCGACGTGTCGCAAGACGCGTCAAAGGTTTCACAGGATTTTCGTGTGAGCGCGCGTGGATCGCGCGCGCGTACGATTCGATCGTACGCACACTACTTCCGGAAGTACGCACCGTGTGTACTACCGTAGCGTCGAGAGTAGCTCGACGACAAGCATCGATGAACGAAGTTCTACCTACTGCGCGCGTTCTATCATAACCTTATGTGGGGGCCACCGTAGGGCTATCTACGCGGATTCGTCGTCTGACACTGGCGAGAAGTTGGCGCGTAAAAACGCGTCGCCGACGCGTGTCGCCAACAACGGCGGCACCGCGTTCCCTACCATCCTGTACTCCTCCCCCACCCTCGTCGCGCGCGCGTTCCCGAGCCCCCGCAGCGACTGCTTCACCCCCGCGTCGCTCGCGCCGTGGCCGGAGACGAACTCGAAGTGATCCGGGAACGTCTGCAGCCGCGCGCACTCGCGCACGGACAAGATGCTTCGGGTCGTTCCATATGAGCGATGATATCGGGGTGGAGTTGAAAGGCGTCAGAAGCGGAGTTGGAAGGCGTCGAGGTGTGTCGGGATTGAAAGCGAGGGACCCTGGGCGAAGAGATGCGCCGGCAAAAGTCCTTAAGGATCGGCGTTCACCACGCCAACGCGGTCGTATGGGGACCAGTGTGAGATAGAACGCGCCTTCGTCTTCTGCCGACGTAATCGGGATGGAACCACGAGCCGTGCGACGGCTCCGGGCCCTGCGCGGTGATCGTCGCGGCGACGCCGTCGAGCTTGAGCCGCCCGAACCGGAGCTTGTACCACTCCGCTTTCTCGCGCTTGTCCGTCTTCTTAGGGATCAAGTTCTCCGGCAAGTCCGCGCCCGTTTGCCCCGGTCTGACGGTCGAGGGTCCGTACGAAGCGATGATATCGGGGTGGAGTTCAAAGGCGTCAGAAGCGGCGGAGTTGAAAGGCAACGTCGCGGTGTGTCGGGATTGAAACCGTGGCGTAGGCGGAGAGATGTGCCGGGAGAGAAAGTCCTTATGGAACGGCGTGCACCGCGCGAACGCGGTCGTATGGGGACCAGTGTGGTAATAGAACGCGCCTGATCGCCTCGGCGCGCGCCGCGTCCGTCTTGCCGAGCTCCGCGCACCAGTGATTGTAAAGCGTCCCCCGGCGCGATCCCGGCCACGGCGTTTTCAGATCGCCGCACGCCGAATTCAGAGGAGGCAGACCGCCTATTCCGTACACGTCGTGCTTCAACGTGTTCGCGGGGAGGTAGTTGCGCTTCCAAGCCGCCGCCGCGTGCCCGCCGCCCCCGCCGCGCGTTGATCGATGACGATTCGTCTTCCCGCCGCCGCCCGCGCCGTCGACGCCGTCGTGCCGCATCCGCGTGTGATAATACCTATCCACGTGCATTCGCTCGTACGGCCGCCCGCTGCCCATCGTGTGCGGGTCGTTATCGCCGAACAGATGCGTCGGACGCAGCGCCTCCGGCAACACGCGTCCGAGCCTCGCCGCGGACAGCACCAGCCTCAGGGTCGAGGGTCCATACGAGCGATGATATCGGGGTGGAATTGAAAGGCGTCAGAAGCGGAGTTGAAAGGCGTCATAGGGGCGGGTTTTGAAACCGAGGGACCCTGGGCGGAGAGAGACGACGGCAAAAGTCCTTAAGGAACGGCGCGCACCACGCGAACGCGGTCGTATGGGGACCAGTGTGAGATAGAACGTACCTCACGCGGCTCTGCGCGCCGCCGAGGTATCCGAGCTGCACGACCTGCACGCGCGTTTGGAACCCCTCCGCGACGAGGCACGCCTGGAGGCGTTCGCAGTGCGACGCTCTGTGCGCCCCCCCGTCGGTGTCTTTGCGGCAGCCAAACTCTGGGACTTCTTCGACCACGACGTAGTCGGCGAATTTTTGACGCGCGATTGCCGCGGCTTCGCGCCACAGGTTCGTTCGCTTCTCCTGCGCGTCGCCGGCTTCTTTGTCGACGTCGTAGTACCGGTCCTTCTTCGTCGTCGTGGTGGTGGTGGTGGTTATGGCGGTTTTTGTCGTCCGACATTTTTTGTCCGACATGATGGTGTCGTCCGACGCCTTTTGTAAGTTCCGAGGGTTCGCGCCCGAGTACCCCGGGCACGCCAGCCCCATCACGAGCATCGCGCCGGCGTTCGGCTCGCAACACTTCGGCAACTGTAGTTACGACTCGTCACGTTGAAAGGCGTCAGTTGAAGTTGAAAGGCGTCGAGGGCGGGTATTGAAAGCGTGGTGTGAGCGGAGAGACGCGCCGGGAAAAGTCCTTAAGGATCGGCGTTCACCACGCAAACGCGGTCGTATGGGAACCAGTGTATAGAACGCGCCTCGTCGCTCACGCCGCCGTCCGCGCCCGCGGTGAGCTTCTCTAGGAACCACTCCATCGTGGCCACGCGCGCGACGCAGTTCGGGTACCGAGATTTGAAGTTTTTGTTGAACGTGTTCACCGCGTTGGGGTTCGCGTCGAGTCCAAACGCGGGGAGCAGTCGTCTGCGTTTGACGGGTCGTAACTCCCCCGCGGGTTCCGTTTCATCGTCCGAGCTGCCGCCGCCGTTTCCCGCGTCTCGACGTCGTTTCCCGCGCGCGCCGCGCGGCGTCGTCGTTCCCGGAACGACGCTCCTTCGCAACCCCTCGGACGTCCCGCCGCAGCCGCATAAGAGCTCGACGACGGGCACCTGTCGATCGTTCCGCGCCTCTCTCGCGCCTCCGTCGACGAACCCGAAAAACGTCCACTGCGACGGCCCGGGGTCGTGGAAGTACGCGAACCGCGCGCGTATCGTGGTCGTCGTCCTCTCGTCGGCGACGCCCTGCGACCACGTAAAATACGAACCGTCGCGACGATCGGGATTCGAATCGTCGCAACAGCGCGGCGTCGTCGGCGTCGCGACGCCGACGACGTCGGACACGTCGAACGTCTCTACGAGCGGCTCCGTCCCCTCCTCGCCGTCGCCCTTGTGCGATCGTTCCCCTCGCTCTTCGTGACGCATCGGGACGAAGTACTCGTCCGCGTCGAACCTCTCCGCCTCCGCGCGAAGCACCGGGACCTCCTTCGCGGTGCGGAGCCGGACCCCGCGCATCTCCCATCGAACGACGACGCGCGCGTCGGCGGGGTCGTCGACGGTGGACGCCTTTTCCAAAAATTCCTTGCGGAACACGAATCCGAGGACGCGGACGACGTCCCCGCTTCGCGTCACCGCGAGCGCGCGCTCCCTCGCGCCGTCCAACCTGACGCGCGCGCCCGACTCCGTTCGCACGTACAGCGCGAGGAACTGATGCCCGTCCGCGTGCGACGCTTCGAATACCGACGGTTCGTATCTGCCGTCGGCGAGCTCGCGGACGTCCAGGTCCGCGACGACGACGTCTGAGGGCCATTCCAAAAAACAAAAACAGTTCAACGGAAGGGTCATCAGTTGAAAGGGGGAGCGATCAAATGTTGAAACCGAGCGGTGCGGTGGGTGAAAAACTTTTGTATAGAACGCACCTGAGGACGCCTCAAGCGCCTCGAGCGCCCACGTCGGGATCGCGTCCTCCTCCGCTTCGTCGGTCGTCGACGACGGTTTCGAGCGCGCGAGTATCCCGGGGCTGTCGTCGCCGCCGTTCGCCATCGCGCCGTCTTTTTGCCGCGCGTTGTCGTTCGCGCGCGGGGACGGGACTTCGCCGCCTTCGCCCGTCGCCGGCATCCGCCGACGACCCGTCCCGCCCGGAGGAGGTTTCTTCGCCCTCTCGAAGAACGGCGCCTGCGTCAGCGTCCCTTGCCGCGGGTCGTTCACCGGACGGACGCTCATCACGGGCCTTTCCGTGAGCTGCTGCGTGTCGTACCCGAGAAACGGCTGCGTCGGTTGCGTTTCCGTCGTCGGCGTCGGCGCCGCGTTCGCGTCGTCCGCCGGGCTCGACCGCGACGCGGGCGGTAACGGACACGCCCTGAGCGTTACCTTATCGTCATTCTCGTCGTCATCGCCCTCCGCGAGCACCGGCGGCCGCGCGGACGTCGTGCTGTCCGGGTTGTGGTGCCGACCGTCCGCGGACGCGAGTCCACGACGACGCCGCGCCGGTCCTCCGCCGTCGCGCGCGTCCGTCCCGTCGCCGTCGCCGCCGCCGCCGCCGTCGCGCTCGTCCACGCGGAGGCTCCCCGCGCCCTCCTCCGGGTACTCCTACTCGTACTCTCCCGCGATGTCCTGCGTCGCGAGCGCCTGCGTCGCCTGCTGCGTCGCGGTCGCCGGCGCGGCGACGTCGTCGTCGTCGTCGACGGCGACGACGTCGGCAGCAGCTCCGCCCGACGCGCCGTCGCTCGCCCCGCCCGCCGCCGCCGCCGCGGTCCTCGCCTCGACCGCCTCCATCATCGCGGCGAGCGCGTCGTCGTCGAGACCGCCCTGGGACTCGGCGATGACGAATCCGCCCATGGCGTCCCGCGTCGCCCCGCCGGGCGCGCCGTCGTCGCGCGGCGCGCAGATCTGCGTCGCTACTCGGCATTTGAACCAGAAGAGTGCGACTTCTGTCGAGCTGCTGCTGACGCGATGACGTGCCGCAGACGTCGTAATGGATACGACGAGGCCACTGCCGCGCGCGCACGGCGATGCGCGCGAGCGTCCACGCGCCCGTCGCGACCGCGCGCGCGCGCGCGACGCGTCGACGCGCGTCCGCGTCGCGATGGCGTCGCGCGCCGGCGCCGGCGCCGGCGCCGGCGCCGACGACGGCGGCGACGACGACGGCGCGCCCCCGGGACGATGGCGATAATGCGCGCGGGAAGAAGCTCGTTGTTAACTCGTCGTCGTCGAGCTGTTCCGCGGCCGCGCGCCTCGCCGCGCTCGTCCTCCTCGGCGCGACGCCGACGACGTCGCGCGCGCTAGAGATGACGCCGATGCCACCGTCGCAGCCGCCGTCGCTCGCGCCGGCGACGACGACGACGGCGACGACGACGTCCCCCGCGAGCGCGCGGTCGTCGTCCCGGTCGTCGCCGACGAGCGCGAACGCCTCCGCGCCGGGGACGTTCCGATTGTCGCGAGCGAACAAGACCGCGCCCGCGCCGGGCGCCGCCGCGACCGCGACCGCGCCCGCGACGGCGACCGCGCCCGCGACGGCGACGGCGACGGCGACGAACGCGAACGCGGCGATCGTCGACATGAAGAAGGTGGCGAAGAAGGACCAGCGCGAGGCGAGCATCGCGATAAAGCGCGCGGACGCGGAGAAGGCGCGCGCGAAGACGGAGCTAAACGACGCGTTGCGATTAGGCACGTGCGCCGCAGACCACACGTTCCACCACGTCAGCGAAAATCGTTCGCTCTCATCAATACACGTGTACTCAAGAACCAATCACTCACGCCCACGTCATCCATCACCAGAGCAAGTCGCGCGCGCGGAGAAGGCGCGCGCCGCGGAGCTAAAACTCGCCGCGCAAAAGTCCGAGGCGCAGTCGCGTCGCCTCATAAACCAAAAGAAGCTGCAAGACACGGGCGGCACGGTAGGGATCGGCGTGCTCCTCGTCAGCGCGATCGGCACGGTGTGGCGGTCATCGGGCGTCCCCATCTTGATCGCGGGGTGGATACGTAACAACTACGAGGACGCGTCCGCGACGAAGACCGTCTACGCGGTGCAGGCGCGTCCATGTATTTATTACACCCGTCCCCGTACGACGTCGTTCGCGCGGTGCTCGCCGTTCCTCGAGGACTTTACTTCCCGACGTTTCTCTCCTCCCATCCCTCTATGCGTTTCATTTAATCCCGACGCGCCGCGACGCTTCGCGACGCCAACCGACGCGCCCCCGAACTCCACCCCGACGTCGCTTCGCGCGGGTAAACACCCTCGTATTCATCAGTGGAACGACCCGATCGCGTCGCCGTCCGCCCCCGACGGCATTCCGACCACGGTGACGATCAAAGCGCAAAAGGCGGACGCGTACCATTTGAAGACGGCCGTCGCGGCGGCCTCGGGGCTGGGCTCGACGGGCGCCGAGGGCATCGGACACCTCGCGCACGTGGACCCGAACCTGCGCTTCCTTCGTCCGTTAGGCGCGTTTACGTAGTCTTTTTACACCCGTCCCCGTACGACCGCGTCGGCGTTGTGAACTTCATTCCTTAAGGACTTTCTCTCCCGACGTTCGTTTCTCTCCGCCCACGCCACCCACGGTTTCAATCCAGACACGCCTCGACGCCTTTCAACTCCACTTCTGACGCCTTTCAAATCCACCCCGACGTCGCTTCGCGCGGACCCTCCCTCGACCCTCAGTCACCGAGCTCGACGTGGAGTCCTTGCCGGACGGGAGTTGGGTGATATGGAGCGAGAGCAGGGTGGACGCGTACGACGGCGAGGGGAGCGTGGACGAGTACGCGTTCCCGGCGATGCTGCCGCCGCAGCCGCGGTACACGGAGCGACTGCCCGCGGGGAGCATAGACGCGCGTAGAGAGCGAACGGGGAAGAACGCGGCGGGGGGCGTCGTCGCGAGGTCGACGGACGTTCCGCGGTGAGGACTCGTGCGTACTTCCTGAAGTCCGAAAGTACGTTCGTAGTGATGATGAACGCGCGCGCGTTCGCGCGGTAGCGTTAAGATTGAGTTATTATTAATGAGAGCATCGTTGCGTTATTAGTTAATGTCATCACTGGACGGTATCGTCGCGACGTCTGCGACGGCCGGAGCGCTCGCGGTCAAATCTACTCGAGGAGACCAGATTTCGCGCACGACGGTAGCGTTCGAAAATCGTGCACTGCGATGCGAGATCGAGGTGTGATCTTAGGGCACCAGCCAGATCCTCCGCGCCCGGCGCACGGTCGACGCCCCCCGCCGCCATGGACGTCGACGGCTCCCCCGCGATCGACGTGGAGACGATCGCGAGCTCGTACGCCCCCCCCGCGGCGATCGCGCGCTTACTCTTCATCGCGGAGAAGACCACATCGGACGCGACGCGGCTCGAGTCGCTCAAGCTCGCGATTAATCTCCTCAAGACGAAGACGTCCGACACCGCGACGTACGCGCGCGTCGTCGAGCGCGTTGACGGCCGCCTCGGCGACGACTACGCGCTGGACAAGGGTTGGATCGAGGAGACGGACAAGGCGTCGGCGAATCGCCAGGCGGTCCTCGAGCGAGAGCTCAGCGCGTACAAGACGAACTCGATCAAGGAGAGCGTGCGCATGGGCCACAACGATCTGGGCGACTTTCATCACTCGAGGGGCGCGCTCGCGGCGGCGTTCAAGTGCTACGTCCGCGCGAGAGATTACTGCACCACCCCGCGGCACGTCGTCGGGATGTGCCTGAACGTCGTGCGCGTGTCGATCGAGAGCGAAAACTTCGCGCACGTGGGCAACTACGTCCAGAAGGCGCTGGCGACGGCGCCGGACGTGGGGAAGGAGGAGCCGACGGTCTTCGCGAAGCTTCAGGTGGCGTCCGCGCTCGCGTATCTGGATCAGAAGAAGTACAAAGACGCGGCGACGAAGTTCACCGAGCTCGGGATGGAGCTCGAGGAGGAGTACAACGAGGTGGTCACCGCCGGGGACGTCGCGACGTACGGCGCGCTGTGCGCGTTGGGTGCGTCCCGTACACTGGTCCCCATACGACCGCGTCGGCGCGGTGAACGCCGATCCTTAAGGACTTTCTCTCCCGGCGTGTCTCCCCGCCCATCCCTCGCGTTCAATCCCCGCCCACGACGCCTTTCAACTCCATTTCTGACGCCTTTGAACTCCACCCCGATATCATCGCTCGTATGGACCCTCGACCCTTAGCGAGCTTCGATCGAAAAGAGCTCAAAGAAAAAGTGATGGACTCGGTGACGTTCCGCGCGATGATGGAGAGCGCGCCGGCGATGCGCGATCTCGTGAACGACTTCCACGGGAGCAAGTACAAGAAGCTGTTCGACGGCATAGACGACGCGAAACCGGTGTTGGAGCTCGACCTGCACCTCCACGACCACGTGGAGTCTCTCTACGCGGCTATACGAAAAAGAGCGCTCGTGCAATACTGCATCCCGTATTCCGTCGTGGACTTGAACCGCATGGGCGAGGCGTTCCGGACGCGCGCGTCGCCCGAGCTCGAGCGCGAGCTCGCGGGGTTGATCGCCGAGCGCGAGATCGCCGCGCGGATCGACGCGCAGGCTGGGACGATGGAGAAGCGCGCGAGCGCGAGTCGAGAGAGCGCGTTTAAAGCCGCGCTCGGCGCGGGGAAGGAGGTGCGTTCTATACACTGGTCCCCATACGACCGCGTTGGCGTGGTGAACGCCGATCCTTAAGGACTTTTACCGTCGTCTCTCTCCGCCCACCCCTTCCTTTCAATACCCGCCCTCGGCGCCTTTCAACTCCAACTGACGCCTTTCAACTCCACCCCGACAGTACCGCCGCTCCACCGCGGCGATGCTCGTGAGGGCGTCGATCGTGAAGCACGGTCTGGAGGTGGGCCGCGGCGGCGGGGGTGGGAACGGGAACGACGGCGGGGGTGGGCCGGGTGGGGGACGACCCGGGGGGAATCATCGCGGGATGGACGCGGCGTCGACGGATTCGCAAGTCGGCGGCGGCGGCGGCGGCGGCGGCGGGTTCGACGGCTCGCAGGGTTCCTTGGGAGGCCTCGGCGGCGCGTTCCCCGGCCTCGGCGGCGGTCTGGGTCTCGGCGGTGGGTTCGGCGCCGCGTTCCCCGGCCTCGGCGGCGGGTTCGGCGGCGAGATGACCTTCGGGGACGACGAAGGACTCGCGGGCGACGGTCCGGGGGGGGCCGGCGGCGGCGGCGGCGGCGGCGGCGGCGGCGGCGGCGGCGGCGGCGGCGGCGGCGGCGGCGGCGGCGGCGGCGGGTTCGTCCCGAACGCCGCGGACTTGCTCCACGGCGACGTCGTCCTCGCCGTGGACACTAGCTTAGAAGCGTAGGGAGGACGGGATGGGAAGAGATGGAAAGGGAGGAACGAAACGACGGACGTGGGAAAGAAACGCGCGCGGCGCGAGCGTCGAATCGAACGACGATGTCTATACTCGTGAAGGTACTTTCGTACACGTGTACCCAGCCATTATCTTCACTGGGATATTTTCTCAAAAAGTGCACGACGAGTGATCGACACTCGACGTCCGCGCACTCGACGAGACGCCTTTCCCCGTAAAGAAAAGATCTTCCGTCTCGCGTCATGGCGGCCGTCCTTAATCTAAGCGCGCTCGCGCTCCCCCTCGGGTGCGTCAAGACCGAAAACGCCCGCCTTCCTCCCCACGATTCACGCGTGACGGATCGTCCCGATTGCGAAATTTCTGATGACGATTGGCTAACAACGCCGCCTCTGCGAACCCAGGCGCTCCGACCTCAACGCCCGTTCAAGAGCGCGCCGTTCAACAAAAATCAGGGCTGCGATCAACCCCCCTTACGACCTGGGCATCGAATCCGCAGCCCCCGACGAGTCCTCCTCCGACGTGTGGTCGCCCGCCGTCGATCCCCTCGGCACGGATTTCTCATCCAACGCGGTGCCCGCTGCGATGACGGGCAAGGACAAAAACTGCGTGCGCTTCGGCTTCCCCAAGGGATCGCTTCAGAAATCGACGGAAGAGCTCTTCGCCCGCGCGGGTCTCCCCGTGAAAGTGAAGGACCGGAACTACTTCCCCACCGTCGACGACGACGGCCTCTCTTTAGTCCTCTTTCGCTCCCAGGAGATTCCCCGGTACGTCGCCGACAACGTCCTCGACGCCGGCATCTGCGGCCGCGATTGGATCGTGGAGAACGGCTCCGACGTCATCGAGGTCGCCGAGTTGAAGTACTCCAAGGCGACGTCCAATCCGGCGCGGTGGGTCGTGGCCGTCCCGGAGGACTCGCCCGTGCGAACCGCGGAGGATTTGGAAGGCACCATGATCGCGTCCGAGCTCGTCAACACCACCCAGAGGTTCTTCCTCGACCGGGACATCCACGGCGTCAAGGTCGAGTACTCGTGGGGCGCGACGGAGGTCAAGGCGTCGCTCCCCGGCGTCGGCGCCATCGTCGACATCACCGAGACCGGCAGCTCCCTCCGCGCCAACAAGCTCCGCGAAGTCGCGACGATCCTCGAGTCCACCACCCGCCTGATCGCCAACAAGGACGCGTGGGAGGACCCGATCAAGCGCGCCAGGATCGAGGACCTGGCTCTGCTCTTGCAGGGCGCCATCGACGGCAAGAAAAAGGTGGGTCTGAAGATGAACTTGCCGACCGCGTCGGTTCCCGAGCTCAGCGCTCAGCTCCCGAGCGAAAAGTCCCCGACGGTTTCGCCGCTGCTGGACGCCGACTACTGCGCCGTGGAGGTCGTGGTCGACGAGGGAACGGCCAAGGACCTGATACCGGTGGTGCGACGCATGGGCGCCACGGGCATCGTGACCTACCCCATCAACCTGTCCATTCACTGATCGACGAGTGCGATTCCCGTCGACGACGAGAGCGGCCGGCGAGCGCATCATATCATTATTAACGACTTTTTACGAGTAAACGAGGAACGATTTTCGTCGCCGACTCTACACTACTGTATATAGAAGGGGCTACGCGCTTCACCACTGGATGTACTGCTGCGGCGGCGGCGCGTCCGGGATCTCCCCCACCGCCCATCGCCGCATCGCCCACGGGTTATTCCCCGCGTCCGCCCCCGGCGGGGACGTCTGCGAGCCCGCGCCTCCCGGCGTCGGCGGCGTCGGCGTCGGCGCGAACCCTCCTCCGCCGCCGAACCCTCCGCCGCCCGGCGCGGGGGCGTCGGGAAAACCTCCCAACTGTCCCAGCCTCTGACCCCCCACGCCGCCGCCCATATGCGGCTGCGGCTGCTGCTGCGGCTGCTGCTGCTGCAAAAATCCGAACCCTCCGGGCGTCGCCGGAGAAGGCGGCGCGGGCGTCGGCGGGATCCCCCCTCCGACGAATCCCCCGGGGACCGTCCCCGGCGTCATTATTCCCCCCGGCGGCGTCGGCATCCCGGGTCCCATCATCCCGGGCCCCGGCGTCGCCATCCCCGCGGGCGTCGTCGCCATCCCCAGAAGCATCGAGCAGTCGATCACCCTGCTCGCGCCCGCGGGCGCCATCCTCCCCGCCGCAGCGTTCTCCAACACCGTCTTGAGCTGAGGGTCGTTCCACCATTCAAAGCGACGTCGGGGTGGAGTTCAAAGGCGTCAGAAACGGAGTTGAAAGGCGTCGAGGTGTGTCGGGATTGAAAGCGAGGGATGGGCGGAGAGACACGCCGGGCGAAGTCCTTAAGGATCGGCGTTCACCGCGCGAACGCGGTCGTATGGGGACCAGCGTGCGGGACGCGCCTGACGCGGGGGGAAGCCCAGGATCGCGTTGACGTCGTCCTCTTTCCCTCGCGCGAACTCGCGCGCTCTCGCGTGCACCGCGTTCGCGTCCCCGCGCGCGAGCGCGACCGCGCCGACGACCCATCGAAGCTCCTCGAACGACGTGTCCCCGCCGAGGAGGCAGCGCTCGTCGCCCTTGCCGTAGCACGACAGCGGCCACATCATCGCGCGGTCGGTCTGGAGGTCATCGCGCAGCGCATTCAGACTCGGGTCGTCGCCTCTTCCTCCTCCGCCTCTTCCTCCTCCGCCTCTTCCTCCGCCGCCTCTTCCTCCGCCTCCTCTTCCTCCGCCGCCTCTTCCGCCTCCGCCGCCTCCTCTACCGCCTCCGCCCCCGCCGCCGCCGCCGAAGCCGCCGCCTCCGCCGAAGCCGCCGCCGCCTCCGCCGCGCGCGCCGTGGTCGTGGAATCCCCCACCGCCGCCGCGGTGGTCGCTCAGCGCGGCGAACGAGTTGCCGCCGCCGCCGTAGTTGTTGTTGCCGTTCCCGCCGCCGCCGCCGCCGCCGCGGCCTCGGCCGCGGCCGCCGCCGCCTCGGCGGTTCCCGCCCATCGCGCGTCGGCGACGGCGCGGAGACGGCGCTCGCGGTGCTGTTCTGCGTTGTTCTCGCAACATCTCGCCAGTTCACAGCGATTATTTTTTCGCCGCACAGCATCACCGCTCGCAGGGCACTCGCCCCCGTACCGTGTACTCTGTATCTCTCGTACATAACTGTTTGGCCATACGAGAGGAGTACGTCCCGTGATGCCGGCGCGCGGCGCGAGTAACGCTCGTTTTTTCTCGTGATTTCGTCGCTCGGCGTATCTCCGTCGCGCGCCTCCACCGCCAAGCGACGCGCAGTCGCGGTCGCGCGCGTCGAGCCGACCGCACAAGACGCCGCCAGTCGTCGCCCGGCGCGCCCCCTCCCTCGGAAGGCGCCTCGAGCCGCGAATCGCGACGGCGAACGATGACGCGCGAGGCGGACGCCGTCAGGCAGGCCGCGGAGGCGCCGCCCCCGCGCAAGGTCCCCGCGTCCATGGACAACTTTGAAAAGGTTGAGAAGATCGGCGAGGGCACCTACGGCGTCGTGTACAAGGCGCGGAATCGGACGAACGACGACGTGGTCGCGCTGAAGCGGATACGCCTGGAGCAGGAGGAGGAGGGCGTGCCATCGACCGCGATTCGCGAGATCTCGCTCTTGAAGGAGCTGAAGCACGAGAACATCGTCAGGTGAGAGAGAGGAGGAGGAAAGAGAAGACGACGCGCGCGTCCGACGACGCGATCGGTCGTTCTTTTTTCGATCCCCAGACGCGCGACCGATCGATCCGATCGCGCCTCCCGCCGCCGCGATCGCGCGGCGCGATCGTCCCCCCCGCGATCGATCGATCGACCCCCCCCTGACTCCCCCACCACACCCCCCACCTCCGCGTCCCACTCCCGCGCGCGCGCGTCGCAGCCTGATGGACGTCATCCACCAAGACAAGAAGCTCTACCTCGTCTTCGAGCACCTCGACGTCGACCTGAAGAAACACCTGGACACGCACCCGCACGTCAGCAACGACCGACGCGTCATCAAGGGGTACCTGTACCAGATGTGCGCGGGCGTGGCGTACTGCCACTCGCACCGCGTCCTGCACCGCGATCTGAAGCCGCAGAATTTGCTCGTGGACCAGCGCACGAACGTCCTGAAGCTCGCGGACTTTGGACTAGGCGCGTCGCGTTCGACTCCTCTCTTTCTTTCCGCCCGCCGCCCCCTCGGTCACAGCGTTCCACCGCCCTCGCGACCACCCTCGCGACTCCACCGACCCCGACTGACGCGTTTAAATCACGACTCCACCCGACCCTCCCTAAACCCTAAACCCTCAGCGCGCGCGTTCGGGATACCCGTGCGCGCGTACACGCACGAGGTCGTCACGCTGTGGTACCGATCGCCGGAGATTCTGTTGGGCGCGCGGCACTACAGGCGCGTTCTATCTCACACTGGTCCCCATACGACCGCGTTGGCGTGGTGAACGCCGATCCTTAAGGACTTTTGCCGGCGATTCTCTCCGCCCACCCCTCGCTTTCAATCCCCGCCCTCGACGACAATCAACTCCGCTTCTGACGAAGCCTTTCAACTCCGCCCCGACGTCGCTTCGTATGGAACGACACCACAGCACGCCCGTGGACGTCTGGAGCATAGGGTGCATCTTCGCGGAGATGATCAACCACGCGCCGCTGTTCCCCGGCGACTCCGAGATCGACCAGCTGTACCGCATATTTCGCGTCCTGGGCACCCCCGACGACGACGTGTGGCCGGCGGTGTCGTCGCTGCCGGATTACAAACCTCAGTTTCCGCAGTGGAAGGCCAAGGCGTGGAAGGACGTGTGTCCAAACTTGGATCGCGACGGGATCGATCTGCTGATCAGTCTGCTGCACTACGCGCCGCATAAGCGCGTCAGCGCGAGGGAGGCGTGCGAGCACCGGTTCTTCGACGATTACGCGCCCGCGCGCGGCGGCGGCGGCGGCGGGGGGAGTTCGCCCGAGGCGGGATCGTCGCCGGCGAGTCAGCCGTCGTCGAAGCGGTCGTCGGGGGGCGAGACGGAGACGGACGCCGCGGGGGAGGAGACGGAGTGAGCTGCGCCGCGGGGGGTGGGGGTGGGGGGGGGGGCAAGGGATTTGATTCTTGTACCACGTTTTTAGAAGAAGTAAGCACGAACGCGAACGCATGCGCATCGTCGTCGTCGCGTCGTCTCTCCTTTTCCGAGAAAAAAGTCTGATGTTAACTCAGATCAGCTTCACACTCAGAAGCGCGCGCGGGCCCCCACCCCTCTCCCTCCGGAGATGCTGACGACGCCCCTGGACGACGACGCGATCGAGGGGTACTACGTCCCGTTCCACGGGCATCGCGCGAAAGACCTCGCGCTCGCGCTGAACGCGCTTCGACGGCGACACGACAGGGTCGTCTTCCTCGCCGGGGATTCGTCGCTGGACAACAAGTACTGGCACGACTCGTGGGCGGACGCGATCAACGGGTACGAGCGCGTGCTCCGGCCGCAGCGGATGAAGAGAGACGTGTGTTACTGGATGAACGCGGAGGCGGCCGCGGACGACGCGCGCGGGGCGGGACGGAGGAACGCGTCGTCGTCGAACACGTCGTCGTCGTCGCCGTCGTCCATCGGCTGCGTCAACGCCGCGGTCGAGGCGACCGCGCTGAACGACCGCGCGTTCGGCCGCTTGCTCCCGCAAGACGCGTTCGTCCGCGACAACATCACGGAGAACGACGTCCTGATCGTCTCCGTCGGCGGCAACGACGTCGCCCTGCAGCCTCTCTTGTGCACGTGCCTCAATCTCTCCGCGCTCGTCTGTTGCGTCCCCGCCGCGTGCGTGGAAAAGTGCGCGCGCGCGTCGCCGCCGAACCTCTACCGGTGCCGCGGACGCGACGTAGACTGCGGGTGCGTCGGGTGCGGGTGCCAAGGGTGCGTCGCCGGTCTCGCGGGGTGGCCCCCCGGGTTCGGGTACGTCGCGGACTTATTCAAAAACCGAGTGGAGAATTACGTCCGCAAGCTGTGCGCCGCGACGAGACCGAAGGTGCGTTCTATACACTGGTCCCCATACGACCGCGTTGGTGTGGTGAACGCCGATCCTTAAGGACTTTTGCCGTCGTCTCTCTCCGCCCACACCCCGCTTTCAATCCCCGCCCTCGATGCCTTTCAACTCCGCTTCTGACGCCTTTGAACTCCACCCCGATGTTCGCTCGTATGGACCCTCGACCGAAGAAGGTCGTCGTGTGCACGATTTACTACCCGGACGAGGCGCGGCCGGCGGGCGGGAGCTGGGCGGACGCCGCGCTGTGCGCGATGTGTTACGACCGAAACCCGGGGAAGTTGCAGACGGTCATTCGTAAGACGCACGAGGTGGCGACGTCGAGGATATCTGGCGCGTCCCATCCGCGTCTCTCGCGCCGGTTCCCTCCCACCGACCGCGTCGGCGCGGCGCGCGCCGTTCCTCGCTCGAGGACTTCGCCCGGCGCGTGCGTCTCTCCGCCCATCGCGCCTCGGTTTCGATCCCGAAACACCGCGACGCCTGCCTTTCAAACTTCAACTGACGCGCCCCTGAACTCCACCCCGACGTCGCTTTGAACGATGGACCCTCGACCCTCAGTGCCGGGGGTCGAGGTGGTCCCGGTGGCGCTTTTCGACGTTTTGGATTCGAAACGGAGCGAGGACTACGTGCAGCGCGTGGAGCCGAGCGCGCGCGGCGGCGAGAAGATGGCCGCCGCGCTGTACCTCCACTGCAAGGATTAGTAGTCAGCCGAGTAGGACCCTATCTTTTATAGCTACTGTAGGAGAAGATGATCTACAAATAGGAACGATCCGGCGCGAAGGCGCGCGCGCCGTCTGAATAATCAGTCGCGGTTACGTACTCGTATAATATTAAAAACCTCCCATCCTCTCTCTCCTCTCCTCTCCTCTCTCTCTCTCTCCCTCTCTCTCGTGGATGCCGCCTTCCTTCGGCTTCACTTCGCGGCGGCGGCTTTCTCTTTCTCTTCCTTCTTCGCCTTGCTCGCCGCCATCCTCCGCGCCCACGCCTTCTTCGCCACGCTCCCGACGCGCTCCGAAGCCGTCGGCGATCGAATCAGATTCCCCTTCGCGTCCACCTCCGCGGGCAACGCCGCCGCGGTGTTCGTGAACACGTTCAACACCGTGAACGCCAGGATCGGCGACAGGTCGATCGTGCCTCCGATGGGCGGGATGATCCCGCGGAACAAATTCAGGTACGGGTCGCACAGCGTCGCGAGCGGGTACACGATCTGTCTCGGCGGGCTCGGGAACCACGTGAGGATGAGGCGGCCGATGAGCAGCGTGTTGTAGATGTTGAGCGTGCTGTGAGATAGAGAGGGTTAAGGACGGTTCGGATCGTGAGGGTTAGGGACGGACGGATGGAGTCGTGGATGGCGTCAGAAGCGGAGTTGAAAGGCGTCGAGGTCGGGGATTGAATGCAGCGAGGGGTGGGTGGAGAGATGCGCCGGGAAAGTCCTTAAGGAACGGCGTCCACCACGCCGACGCGGTCGTATGGGGACCAGTGTGAGATAGAACGCGCAGGGATCGGCGTGGTGCACAGAATTCTTCATCTGATCGGAAAGGACGCGCCTGAAGAGCCCGCTCGTGATGACCTGCTCGACCGCGGAGTCGCCCGGGATCATCGCCGCGAAACACGCGCCGTGACGCAGCGGGTTGTACGCGCGCGAGAGCGAGATGGGCGAGATGGACGCGACCGCGGCGTCGGACGCCGGCGTCGTCGCCGCGACGCGCGACGACGGGACGGCGGAAGCCGACGCCGCGCGCGCGATCGCGCGTCGCGCGGCGACGCGGAGCTCCGTCGCGCGCGTCGCGAGGCTGCCGAGGGGGGCGACGTCGCGGACGACGCGGCGGACGACGCGGCCGACCTGGGAACGGGAGGGAGGGAGGGAGGGAGGGAGGGAGGGAGGCGCGCGTCAGCGTCCGAGGGACCGATAACGATGCGATCGCGGAAGCGCGGCGGGCTGCGCGGCGCGGCGCGCGCCGACGCGGGGGCGCGACGGGCGAGACGCGTCGTCGGTCGCCGCGCGAATACGCACCGCGCTCGTCGCCGCGGCGTCGTTCGCGGCGTCGTTGTGATGAAGCTGCACCATGACGACACGTGTGGGATGCTCGCGCGTCGTTGTGGCGCCGCGCGCGGCGCGCGAGCGTCGAGAGGGCACTCGAGGTCGCTGCGGCCGAGTGCGACCGGCGACCACGTGTCATCGCGCGAACGACCGCGCGGAGTACGAGTAGTTTTTCTACCTCGCGTCTGAATGACGTCGCGTACGAAACATCGCTCCGTACGTCTGAGCCGTCGAGTAGAACGACCGGCTCTGAGTGCGAGCGACAGCGCAGCGACAGAGGATAACAGAGAGTTAGTTTCACAGCCTCCGCGCTCGACGCGCGCAACACTCCACACGCGCGCGACACGCACGCCGTCGGAACGTATTCTCGCAATGTCCGCCACGTCCGCCATGGCGACCGTCGCCCCCAACGTCCAGGTGCGCGTCCGCGACGTCGCCCGTCTGAGCGCGCGCGTTCGCCGGAGGCGCGGAATCCGCGCGCGCCGCGCTTTCCGCTTTTTGCGCCACCGCTTCGTCGATTTATCCCGACACGTCGCTCCGCCGTCCGTCGCTCGCCGCCGCTGACGCCTCGCGCCCGCCCCTTCCGCGATGACGACGACGCAGGCTCGCTTCGGCGTTAAGCGCTCGAACGCGAAGTCCGTCCGCCGCGCGGTCGCGCTCCGCGCCACCGTCGCCGAGGTCGAGGTCTCCGAGGAAAAGCCCAAGCCGAAGGGAAAGAAGCCTTTCGTGAAGAAGAACGTCACGGTGACCGACGAGCAAGTCGTCGTCGGCGCGGAGTTCAAGGGAGTCGTGGTGCGTCCCCGAGCTCGAATTCGCTCTCCTTCGCATCTCGTGCGCGCGTCACGCGAGGAGGAGCGACGGCGCGTTGCTCGGCGGTGTCGCGACGCGCGATGCGCCGCGCCAACGCGTCGTCGCCCCGAACGCCGGCATTACGTCCTGAGCCACAGAACGCGACGGCGGACGGCCCAGAAGCGGCGGTTCGAGGGCTTAGGGTTAAGGCTGTCGACGCCTCGACGCCGCGCGCGTTCCGCGATGCTCTCTCTCTCTCGCGAGTCGTCGTCGTCGTCGTCGTCGTCGTTCGAGACGCGCGCGCCTCCGCGCGTCGACGCCGTCGCGCGTCGACGCCGTCGCGAGTCGCGAGTGACGCGCCCCCCCCTCTTCGACCAACCCCCGCCCCCCGCTGACCACCCTCCGCGCCCCGATCTATCTTTCTCTCGATTAACAGAAACGCGTGCAAGAGTACGGCTGCTTCGTCGACTTCGGCGCCAAGTCCGACGGCCTCGTGCACATCTCCGAACTCAAGGACGGCTTCGTCGAGAACGTCGCGGACGTCGTCTCCGAGAACCAAGAGGTCCAGGTGTTCATCAAGTCGATCGACGCGGAGAAGGGCCGCATCTCGCTCACGATGAAACCCCCGCCGTCCGCCGCGGAACTCGAAACCATCCTCGCCAAGGAGGCGGAGAGAGAGGCGAAGTTCCAGGAGCGCAAGGCGAAGAAGGCGGCCAGCGAGGAGAGCATGAAAGCCGTCCGCGCGATCAAGAAGGGCACGACGGTGGAGGGCGTCGTGAAGTCCATCCAAGCGTTCGGCGCCTTCGTGGAGATCGCAGAAGGCGTCGAGGGGCTCGTGCACGTCACGGAGGTGCGATTTCCTTACACTGGTTCCCATACGACCGCGTCGGCGTGGTGAACGCCGATCCTTAAGGACTTTGCCCGGCGCATCTCTCCGCCCAGGGTCCCTCGCTTTCAATCACCGCCCTCGACGCCTTTGAACGTCAACTGACGCCTTTCAACTCCACCCCGCCATCGCTTTGTATGGAACGACCCTCACAGATGTCCGAGGATTACAACGTCAAGCCGGAGGACTTCGTGACCGTCGGCGAGACGGTCAAGGTGCGCGTCCTCGGCGTGGACGGGCAGAAGGTGAAGCTCTCGATGAAGGAGAAGATGGACCTCAAGGAGATGCTCGAGGGGATCCAGACGGAGTCGAGCGCGGGGAGCATGGAGTACGCGTTCAAGTCGATCGGCCTCACGCCGGCGCAGTTTCCGGGCGCGGATAAGCTGACGAAGGAGGCGGCGAAGAAGAAGGACAACACCGAGGCTGCCGCCGCGCCCGCCGCCGCGCCGGAGCCGGTGAAGGAGGCCGAGGTCGAGGCGCCCCCCGCGCCGGAGCCGGAGCCCGTGGCGGAGGCGAAAGCCGCCGAGCCCGTCGTCGAGGTGAGCAGCGACGATTCGTCAACCGCCGCCGCGTGAAGAAGCGAAGGATCGACGCGATCGATTTCGATTCTCTTCGCGCGCGGGGGGATTCGAACCGTGACCCGACTCCCCAGCGCGCCGGCCGCGGCTACTAGCCCCAGTAGTCGCGATGGCGTGTACTAACACTACGCACCGCCGCTTTTCATTCATATTTATCATCGCACGAACGAAGACGCGACGACTGACCTCGACTCGTCCCCTCCCCCGCCCCGCGACGATCGTCTCGTTTTTTCTCTCCGCCGACGCAGGAGAAGAAGGCGGCGCCCGAGCCTGCCCCGAAGAAGGAGGAGCCCAAGGCTGCCGCGCCCGCCGCCGCGGGCGCGGTCTCCGCGAAGGAGGTCAAAGCCCTCCGCGACAAATCCGGCGCGGGCATGATGGACTGCAAGAAGGCGCTCCAGGAGTGCGGCGGCGACATCGAGGAAGCCGCGACGTGGCTCCGCAAGAAGGTGCGTTCTATACACTGGTCCCCATACGACCGCGTCGGCGTGGTGAACGCCGATCCTTAAGGACTTTTGCCGGCACATCTCTCCGCCCACCCCTCGCTTTCAATACCCGCCATCGATGCCTTTCAACGCCAGCTGACGCCTTTCAACTCCACCCCGACAATCGCTCGTATGGAACGACCCTAAGGGCATCGCCTCCGCGGACAAGAAGGCGTCGCGCATCGCCGCGGAGGGCGCGGTCGGCGCGTACATCCACAGCGGCGCGCGCCTCGGCGTGATCGTCGAGGTCAACTGCGAGACGGATTTCGTCGCGCGCGGAGACAGGTTCAAGGAGCTCGTCGCGGACATGGCGATGCAGACCGCCGCGTGCGTGGAGATCGAGTACGTCTCCCCCGACGACGCGGACCCGGCGGCGATCGAGAAGGAACGCGAGGTGCAGATGAAGATGGAGGATATGCTCTCCAAGCCGGAGAACATCCGCGAGAAGATCGTCCAAGGCCGACTGGATAAGATGGTGAACGAGAAGGCGCTGCTGAAACAGCCGTTCATCAAGGACACCGGCGTGACGGTTGAGGAGTACATCAAGGCAGCGACGGCGGAGATTGGCGAGAAGATTTCCATCCGTCGTTTCGTGAAGTACAACCTCGGCGAGGGCATGGAGAAGCGCAACGAGGACTTCGCCGCGGAGGTTGAGGCGCAGACCAAGGCGCTCGCGGACAAGAAGCCCAAGGAGGAGCCGAAGAAGGAGGAGCCGAAGAAGGAGGAAGCCGCCGCCCCCGCGAAGACCACCGCGAACATCTCGGCCAAGCAGGTCAAGGAGCTCCGCGACAAATCCGGCGCGGGCATGATGGACTGCAAGAAGGCGCTCGGGGAGTGCGACGGCGACGTCGAAGAGGCGATCGTGTGGCTCCGCAAGAAGGGCATCGCGGGCGCGGACAAGAAGGCGTCGCGCATCGCCGCGGAGGGCGCGGTCGTGCAGTACATTCACGCCGGCGCGCGCCTCGGCGTCCTCGTCGAGGTCAACTGCGAGACGGATTTCGTCGCGCGCGGCGACAAGTTTAAGGAGCTCGCCAACGACATCGCGATGCAGGTGGCGGCTTGCACGGAGATCGAGTACGTCTCCCCGTCCGACGCGGACCAGGCGATGATCGAGAAGGAGCGCGAGGTGCAGATGAAGATGGAGGACCTGCAGTCCAAGCCGGAGAACATCCGCGAGAAGATCGTCCAGGGCCGACTGGATAAGATGGTGAACGAGAAGGCGCTGCTGACGCAGCCGTTCATCAAGGACACGAGCAAGACCGTGGACGAGCTCATCAAGGAGGCGACCGCGGAGATTGGCGAGAAGATTTCCATCCGGAGGTTTACGAAGTACAACCTCGGCGAGGGTTTGGAGAAGCGGGTCGAGGACTTCGCCGCGGAGGTTGCCGCGCAGACGGGCGGCAAGGCGTGATCGAACGATTCGAACGAGTCGATTCGACTCGCCCTCGCCGTCGCGCCAGCCGGGACGCGCCTATTACGCGACGACGTCTCGGCGGGCGGTAGTCTGTAGAACACACAACACCAACAAGATTCTTTCTATGATTTTTGAAGCGCGCGCTGCGAGCACGCGGCGAGAAGAGGGGAGGAGGAGGAGGACCTCTTCTTCGGGGGCGCGCGAGACGGAGACGCCCCCGCTCGTCGCGGCTCTTTTTCATATTTTTCAATTGCACATATGATTTGAGAAATTCAACACGACGCGACGACGTCATCCTCTCGTAGCAGCTAGCCCTACCCTACTCGTTGCTCGTGATACCAAACGAACTAATAAAGCCATCCCCGTATCCGTTAATTAATACTCACGTCAGTTCCACGCCAGCTTCGAGCGCTGCGACCAGTACGCCTCCGGGTCCGCGCGTCCAACGGCGAGCACCTCCGCTATTCTCTCCTCCGCCCTCGCCCCCCCGTCGCGAAACCTCCGCAGCAGCGTGATCGCCCCCGCGTTGCTCCGCATCTGCTCCGTCGTGCTCGCGCCGGATAACACCATCGCATCGAACCCTTGGTGCATCGCGATCGCGATCGCCGCGGCGTCGGGCTTGTACACGAACGAGTCAAACTCCCCGGGGCCCTCGTTGCCGAATTCCCGTGCGAGCACTTGCAACGCCGCGAGCGTCTTCTGCGCGGCGAGCGCGTCGTTCCGCGTCGTCAGCCGCCCGTTCGCGAGCGCCTCCTTCACGATCACGTGCATCCCCGCGCGTCTGGCGTCCGTCAACGCGTCGCCCGCGCTCTGTTCCATGACGTTCCACGTCGCTTGGACGACGTCGAATAAGAGCTCAGAGTCGTTCCATACAAGCGAATGTCGGGGTGGAGATGAAAGGCGTCAGATGGAGTTGAAAGGCTTCGAGGACGGGGATCGAAGGCGAGGGGTGGGCGGGGATCGAAGGCGAGGGGTGGGCGGAGAGACACGCCGGCGAAAGTCCTTAAGGATCGGCGTCCACATCGCCGACGCGGTCGTATGGGAACCAGTGTATAGAACGTACCTCAGAGTCTTCTCCGTCGCCGCCGCCGTTCATCTTCACGGTCATCGCCTCGCGAATGACGTCGCCCTGCTCCGCGCCGGTGACCGTGAGCCCGATCTTCATCCCCCCGTCTCTCTTCATCGCTCTGAGCTCGTTCAACACGTCGTCGTTCCTCAGCACGCCGCTGTCGCTCGTCGCGCTGTGGATCTGGTAGCATCGGAGCTGCGGCGCGAGTAGATCTCGCGACGTCGCGAACTGCGCTCGGAGGTTCTCCGCGCTGTGCTCCTTCACCTTGTGCGGCTCCCCCGCCGAGAGTTCCACCCTCCAGTCCGCGGTGTACGTGTACCCCCACTTGCTTCCAATCACGACGTCCGCGGGCGACACCCCCCGCGAGGCGAGCCACCGGCCGAGAAACTCTTCCGCCTCGCCGTACGACGCCGCGGCGTCGAAGTATCGCACGCCGGAGGCGTACGCGGCGTCGAGGACCTCGAACGCGCGCGCGCGCATGTCGTCCACGCTCTTCGCCGACGTGATGTCCGCGCCGTGCCCGAGGTTGATGTACCCCGGGCGACCGAGCGCGGCGAGGCCGAGGCCGAGCGGCGGGGTGGAGACGCCGACGTCGAGGAATTTAGAGCACGGCCACGGACTCGACGGCGCGGACGGCGCCTTCGCGCTCGCCGCGGCCCTCGGGGCGACCGCGAGGGGACGCGAAGCGGCGGCGGCGGCGCGCGCCGAGACCTGGGGTGGTTTCGTCGACGGCGTCGCGCGTCCGCGGAGGGCCGCGGAGGGCGCGTGCATGGCGTGCGCGCTGCGAGAGCGAGGCGGCGGCGCGGCGATGGAATAAAAAAAACGTTGCGGCGCGACGCGCGACCTTTCGTGGACCGCGACCACTCATCGGGCACTTTTGCCGCGCTGGCAGATGGACTTCTGTATCTGTTCGTTCACCCTACGTTTCGGGTTCAACATTTCACCGCGGTCCGATCAACTGACCGATGAACGCTGACCCGACGCTCGGAATACGCGATCGGCACTTCGCGAAGTTTCGCCACTCGCCGCGCCTCGGGCGCCAGATCGATCGATCGATGGGCACGATGTCTCCGCGGCACGCGCCGCGGGGACCGCGGGGACCGCGGTCGTCGCGGCCGCTGACGAAGCGCGCCGCGCTCCTGTGCTTCGCGATCGTCGCGTGCGTCGTGAACCTCCCGAGCGCGTTCCTCGGCGTCGCGACGACGGGGTGGGTCGTGAGCCTCGCGACCGGAGTCGGCGCGGGAGACGCGAGACGAGATTCGAAGCCGCGCGCCGACGCTTCGACGCGGACGACGACCGCGGCGGACGCGCGCGCGTGCGAGAGCGCGGCGCGGTCGTGCGCGATCGAACCCTCGTCGTCGCCGCCGCCGCGCGCGATCGCGCTGGCGCTCCCGGACCCGGACCCGGAGACGCGCAAGCCGCGCAAGTACTCGGCGAACCACTGGTTCCACGTCTGCGAGTTTCATCTCAGGCGCGTTCTGTCATCTCACACTGGTCCCCATACGACCGCGTCGGCGTGGTGAACGCCGATCCTTAAGGACTTTCTCTCCCGGCGTTTCTCTCCGCCCAGGGTCCCTCGCTTCCAATACCCGCCCTCGACGCCTTTCAACTCCGCCCCTGACGCCTTTCGACTCCACCCCGACGTCGTCGCTTTGAACGGGAACCCGCCGTCGTCAGAAACCACGCGAGACTGCGCGTCGCGACCGCGCGCGAGGACGGCGGCGGCGGCAACGCGACCTCGTCCGCGCCCGCGCCCGACGTTATCATCCAGGTCGCGTCGCCCGCGTGGACGACGCAGCTCACGCCGATGACGCGGCTGCTGTTGGCGCTGGCGTACACGGACGGCCGGTCGCGGCGCGTCGCGTTCGCGCCGACCGGGACGATTGGATCGGCGGCGGCGGCGGCGTCGACTTCGAAGAGGTCAACATCCTCCGTGGGATTGACGTGCGGGTGGGATCGCGCGAGCTGGCACTTCGACGCGACGCAGCCGCTCGAGGAGCGGTTCGTCGTCGACGCCGGCCCCGCGAGTCGCGGAGAAGACGGAGGAGGCGGCGGCGGCGGCGAGACGACGGCGTGCGAGGCGACGGCGGGCGTCGCCGTCGCCGTCGGCGGCGGCGGCGCGTTCGGCGCGGCCAAGTCCGAGCGCGGGGACTGGGCGCCGACCGCCGCGGACGTGAGAAGCCTCCGCGGGACGCTCGAACGCCTGTGCGGGCTCGACGGGGGGAAGAACGACGACGACGAAGACGACGACGCGAGGCGGATCTCGGCGGGGGTGGATGCGTCGGACTCGCGCGTGTACCCGACCGCGGCGCTCGCGGCGGCGCCGTGCAATTCCGATCCCACGACGAACTCGAACTCGAACTCGAACTCTCGTCGCCACGCGGTGATCTACCAGCGGAACGTCGGCAGGGCGCTGAGGGATCCGGGAGACGTCGCGTCGCGCGTCGGCGCCGCGCTCGGCGACGATTGGATCGTCACCGTCGTCACGCACGACGACTTTCTGCCGCCGTGTTTGCTCGCGCGGTGCCTCGGTCGCGCGGAGCTCCTGCTCACGCCGCACGGGTTTCAGAGCATGCTGTACTTATTTCTCCCTCCGAGAGCGCTCCTGTACGAGGTGTTCCCGCATCGGTATTACAAGCACGGGTACAAGCGCGCCGCGTTGGAATGGGGGCTGTCGTACGGGTTTACGATGTCGCCGCCGTCGTCGACGACGGCGAGGGTCATCGGCCGAACGTTCACGACGAACGCGTGCATGCAGATGTATTACTGCCGGTATAACGCGCGCAAAGGGAACGTGAGCGTGAGCGACGAGGACGCGAGCGCGATCGCGCGCGCGGTCGCCGCGGAGCGCGGGCTGAGAGGGCGGCTCTCGACGCCGTGGAAGGTCACCGAGTCAGATGAGAGGTCTACTAGACCGGATCCGGCGGCGGACGGCGGCGGGTCGCACGGAGCGGTGAAGGTCACGCGCGCGGACGGCGGCGAGCTCGAGGCGTTCGGCGTAGGAGGCAAGCGCGGGGACGTCACGCGCGCGGCGTGCATGGCGAAGTGCGCGGCGAATCACTCGTGCCAGCGGTTCCGGCTGTCGGGCGGCGACTCGGATACTAATTCGGCGGTTTCGGATTCGGACGCGTCTGAGAATCTCGAGCGCGGGCGGTGCATGCTGAGGATAGACGAGTCGCAGGGGGAGAAGGACGGCGACGTCATCGGCGCGGGGATCTACAACAACAAGTGTTGGGTTCCCGGCTGTTAAATCGGATCCAGAGAGCCAGTCTACGAATATCATAAGCAGCTTAGATCTAATGAACGAAGATATCTCGTCAAGCCGTCGGCTACGCGCGTGGCGCCCCGCTCGACTCGCCCTCCGCGCTCGCCCCCGCGCGATCGCGCGCGAGCACGACCATCTCCGCGACGTACCGCTTCACCTCCTCCACGGACCTCCGCCCCTCGAACGCCTCCGCGATGCGATCCCACCGCCGTTCTGTCCCTTTCGGATGCGTCGTCATCGCGCGCTTCAACGTCGCGCGTTCGACCTTGCTCCATCGCGCTCGGTCGCGCGCGTCCGCGGCGCGCAGCGTCGCCGCGCACGAGCGCGCGTGCGCCGCGAGCTCGCGGACGAGCGTCGCGAACTGATTCGACGACCGCTCCCACGCGCGAAGCGAACGCGTCAGTCGTCGCATGTCGTCGACGCCGTCGCCGGTGCCGTCGTCCCAGCCGGTACAGCCGAGGGCGAATGGACTCGGTACGAAATCCCTGCCCAACCGCGCGGCCTCCTTCCCCCACGCCGCGAGCCGCGTCCGCAACGCTTCGTCGCCGACGACGAGCGAGTCCCACGGCGGCGGCGACGACGCGAGCGCGAGAAACGTGCGCGTCAACGTCGCCGCCATCCCGTCCGTGTTGGCCGCGTCGCTGACATCGTGTCTGACACTTGTGTCCGACACCCCATGTCCGACACTACCCGAACCCCACAACTCGCGCGTCCGCGCCAGCAGCTTCATTGTCTGGTGAGCCGCGAGGGACCCCTGCCTCGCGAGCGTCCGCAAACGCTCGGGGACCGCGTCGTCGTCGTCGTCGTCGACGCCGCCGCCCGTCGCCGCGTTCAGGTCGCGCGCCGCCGCCGCCACCCTCGATGCCATCGCCGCCGCCGCCTCGTTCATCTCCCTCCGCCGGTGCTCCCTCCGCTGCGTTCCCGTCGTCGTCGCGACCTCGCGCGCGCGCGCTTCGGATTCGACCCGCTCGCGTCGGCGCCGCGCGGCGCCCTTCCGCGCGCCCGTCGTCGCGGCGCGATCCCGCGCGAATCGCCGCGCCGCGCGATCGCACGCTCTCGCGACGGCCCGAACGGCGGCGACGACGAGCGCGCACGCCGCGAGCGCGGCCCATCCGCGCGTCGTCAGCAGCGGGTCGCGGGCCTCGTCGAACCGCGAGCGCGCCCACGCGCCCCCGCGGGTCGAGGACGGGTCGAAGGTGTCGTCGCGCGTTGGATTCGCGTCGGCCTTCCCCGGCGCCCATCGCCCCGCGCCGCGCTCGTAGTCGAACCGGCTCGCGTCGTCGCGTAGGGTCTCGTACGCGAACGCGAGGTCGACGAATCGTCTCTGGTTCGCCAAACGCGTCGCGTCGTCGCAGTTCGCGCACTTGTCCGGGTGCACGAGGAGCGCGGCGGCGCGGTAGGCTTTGCGCACGCGTCGCGCGCTCGCGTCGAGCGATCGCTCGAGATGTAGGAGCGCGTAGCACGACGGCGCGCCCGGAGGGGCGCCGGGGCGGCACGGCGGCAGCGGCGGCGCGGACGACGCGCCGCGCGGGAGGAGAATCGCTAGGAGAATCGCTAGGAAGAGGACTTGAGGGAGGAGGCGCATCGCGCCGCCTCCGCCGCGCCGCCGCGCGAGGTGCAACTGATGACCGCGTCATCATCGAAACGTCCGAGAACGCGAACGGCACGAGCGCGATGACGACGGCGTCGTTCATCCTAGTCACAACGCGCCGCGCGCGGGCGATGGCGTCGACGCACCGCGTCGTCCTCGGCGGCGCGAACCCCAAGCGCGGCGGCGCGGACGCGCGCGACGCCGCCGCCGCCGCCGCCGCGGCGGCGGCGGCGGCGATCGTCGCCGCCCCCGCGTTCTCCGCGCGAGAGCTGCGCGTCGTGGACGACAGAGGCGCGTGGTGCGCGGGGGAGCGACTGAGGGCGCACCTGCTCACGGACGCGTCGTCCTTCGTCGTCGTCGGCGTGATGGGGACGAAGTCGACGGGGAAGAGCGATCTCGCGGGGACGTTCGTAGGGTTCCCGTCGACCGTCGGCGTATGCGGCGGCGAGGAGAGCGCCGAGGGAGGGGGCCCGGGGGAGACGCGAGGCGTGCGTGTACGAGGCGTCGGAGGAAATAATCAAAACCAATCGCAATCGCGCTCGGCGGCGGCTTCGTCGTCGTCGTCGTCGACGACGCCGCCGCCGTCCGTCCTCGGGCAGCCGCCGTTCGAGCGCGACACAACGCGCGCGGTGTCGATTCGCGTCGCCGAGGACAGGGTCATATGCGTCGACACCCCGCCTCTGTTCGCGGGCGAGCGCGCCGGACGGCGGTCGACGTCCGTCGCGGGCGCGGGTGGGAAGACGCCGCCGCCGCCGGCGGCGGCGGCGGAACGCGAGCGACGCGTCGCGTCGCGCCTCGCGCGGTGGCTCCTGCGGACGTGTCACGTCGTCGTCGTGATGGGCGAGGACGACGACGCGCGCGCCGCGGAGGCGATGGTCGCGGCGGCGCGCGAGGAGGAGAAGGAGGAGGAGGAAGACGACGTCGGCGGCGCGCGAGAGCGGGCGCGGATCGTGTTCTGTCAGACGCGCGTCCCCGCGTCGCGCGCGATGCGCCTCGGGACGCCGACGGCGCCGACGACGCGCGCCGCGATCGAGTCGTTGTCGACGCGCGAGGAGGAGGACGCGGCGGCGGCGGCGGTGTTCGTGCTCCCCGAGGTGGACGACGGCGACGGAGTCAGCCGACGCCGCCACGACGAGGTCGCGAGAGAGCTTCGGCGGTTCGTCTTCGCGAGCGAGCGACGCGCGTTCGTCGGCGGCGTGAGAGGCGAGCGCGGGAAGGTGTCCGAGCGCGAGTGGCTGGGGATAGCGCGGCGGGCGTGGGCGGAGTGCGTTGGAGGCGCGGGGTGATGAACAGAGCGACCGGCCGTCCGACGTATTATTTATACAGCTGTCGATGTCGCCTCATACTTCGGATTTTTATAGAGCGCGACAACATCAACTCGACACCGTCGCCGCGCCCTCGGACACAACACCCCCGCACGAGGGGCGATATGGTCATGCGCGGCGCGGCGCTGATGCCGCGCGCCGGCGGTCGGAAGTCCAGCGCGTCCGGTGCGTCGTCGGTCGTCGGTTCCCGCCGCACGCCGCGTCGCGCGCGGCAGATCTGACGCGATCGTGGTCGTCGTCGTCCTGTCCTGTGCGATCGATTGAATCTCTTCCGACCCGCGCGTCCTCGCCTCACCCCCCCCGTCCCTCGTCCTCCTCCATCGCGTCGCGTCCATTCCCGCAGGCTTCCCGATCAGCCTCCCGTGGCTCCTCGCCGCGCTCGCGTTCGCGTGGACCGTGTTCACGATCTCCGAGGCGCTCTCCAGCGTGGACGACGCGATGGACGCGGGAGGATCCGGAGCCGGATCCGCGCGCGCGCCGTTTCGTCGTCGCGCGCCTCGAGTCGACGAGATCCGCGTCGTCGGCGGCGTCGCGCCGACGAACGCCGCGCCGAGCGCGACGACGACGACGACGCGCGAATCGCTCGCGTCCGCGGCGAAGCGCGGCGCGCTGACGGCGACCATCAAGGAGCGCGCGCGCGTCGCGATGGACGAGAAGCTAGACGCGTTGTACGCGAACGCGAACGCCGCGACGACGAAGACGACGTCGCGAGCAGGAGACGACGTCGCGAGCCCGACGACGGACGGCGACGGCCACGGCGACGGCCACGGCCACGGCCACGGCGACGGCGACGGCGACGGCGACGACGGCGTGCCCCGCGTCGACGCGTCGGACGTCGTCGACGAGAGCGACTACGCGCCCCCGGAGACGGAGACGGAGACAGACGACGCGCGGGACGTCGCGGACGCGGACGAGGAGGACGAGGACGAGGAGCCCTCCAGGTGCGTTCTATACACTGGTCCCCATACGACCGCGTTGGCGTGGTGAACGCCGATCCTTAAGGACTTTGCCCGGCGTGTCTCTCCCCCCAGGGTCCCTCGCTTTCAATCCCCGACCGCGATGCCTTTCAACTCCGCTTCTGACGCCTTTGAACTCCACCCCTCCAGTCTCGGCGGCGACGACTACGTCGACCCGGACGAGCCGGTGGCGAAGGAAAGTCCGTCCGCCCCCGTCGCCGCCGCGGAGTCGGAGGAGCGGTTCCTGTCCAGCGCGCGCCCGCTCCCCAAGTCGGTGTACGCGCGCGCGGACCAGTTGGTTAACGTCCCGGGGTTCCCGCGATCGCCGCCGCTCGTGTTGTCCGCGACGCGTCCGAAGGCGTACCTCTTTAGAAATTTTCTCACCGAGGAGGAGTGCCGGCATCTGATCGCGCTCGCGAAAGCGCAGCTCGCGCCGTCGACGGTCGTCGCCGACGGCGGGAAGAAGTCCACGAAGAGCGGGATTCGAACCTCCGCGGGGATGTTCTTGACGAAAGGGCAGACGCCGACGGTGCGGATGGTGGAAGAACGCGTCGCCGCCGCCGTCGGACTGCCCGAGGAGAACGGCGAGGGCATGCAAATTTTGCGATACGAACACGGGCAAAAGTACGACCCGCACTACGACTACTTCCACGATAAGATCAACCCCTCGCCGAACCGCGGCGGGCAGCGGATGGCGACGATGCTGATCTACCTCAAAGACACCGAAGAGGGCGGGGAGACGATATTTCCGAACGCGAAGAAACCGGAAGGATTCCACGACGGCGAAAAAGACGGCGCATTCAGCGACTGCGCGAAGCGCGGGCTGCCGGTGAAGTCCAAACGCGGCGACGCGGTGCTGTTCTGGTCGCTGACGTCCGACTACAAATTAGATGAAGGGAGCCTCCACGGCGCGTGCCCGGTGCTCAGAGGCGAGAAATGGACAGCGGTGAAGTGGATACGCGTCGCGAAGTTCGACGGGCGCTTCACGGGCGAGCTCCCGATGCCGTCGTTGACGCGAGGCGACCGCGCTGCCGTCGACGCGACGGCGAGGTGCGTGGACGAGTGGGACGAATGCGCGGAGTGGGCGCGGAAAGGGTGGTGCGAGCGGAACCCAGAGTTCATGACGGGCGTTAACGGCGCGAGGGATAGCAAGGGCCCGGCGTGCGCGGTGAGCTGCGGCGCGCCTTGTCCTCCGTTGCCGCCGGGGAGCGCGTAGACTACTAGGTAATTTCGTCGATCGAATCGTTGATTTCTACGCCTACGTGTACTAGCTACCTTCGTAGAGACTAAATAAGTACTCGCGTCGTCGTCGCAAACTAAAGTTACCTCCGCGCAGTAGTACCTGTACTGTACCACTCTACGATCCCCCCACCGCGGGTTTCTTCGCGTGCGCGTACTCGAACAGCCAAAGCTCGTCGGCGTCGAGCTCGCCGTCGACGACGTCGTGCTGCTTCGGGTCGCTCATCAGCGTCGCGATCGCCTCGAAGAAGCGACGATCCGCGGCTAAATTCTCCCGGAAGTGATACGCGAATAACGCCCTCGCGTCGGGCGTTTCACGGTTCGTGAGCTGAGTACAAAAAACATTCACCGGTCAGTTGAAAGGGGACGCGATCAAATGTTGAAACCGGGCGATGGGTGAAAAACTTTTGTGTAGAACGCACCTGACTCAGCGTCCTCGCGAGCTTCGCCTGCGTCTCCTCGTCGTTCTGGTACAGCGCGTCCGAGCACAGGACGACGTCGTACGTCCCGAGCGACGCGAGCGCGGCGTCGTCGCCCCACGCGCACGGCATCACGCGGAGCTTCGTCCCGGCATCAGACTGATGATCCCCGTACGACCACGTTTCTTCGCCGCCGTCGTCGATCCCCGCTGCGCTCGCGTTCGCGTTCGCGTTCGCGGCGACGTTGCGTCGAAGGAGCGGGAGCTCCGAGGGGAGGTCCGTCAGCGTGACGCGCTTCGCGCCCAGTCTCGACGCGACGATGCCTGGCGGACGGACGATGGATGATGTCATCTGACGTTAGTAGCGCGAGATGGATCTATTGCGCTCTCTCGGGGCGTTCTTTACACTGGTCCCCATACGACCGCGTTGGCGTGGTGAACGCCGATCCTTAAGGACTTTGCCCGGCGCATCTCTCCCCCCACCCCTCGCTTTCAATCCCCGCCCTCGATGCCTTTCAACTCCAACTGACGCCTTTCAACTCCACCCTCAGCTCAACGCTCAGCTCATCATCACTGTCGGGACTCGTCATCGGGAGGAGACGACTGGAGCGTCGAGACGAAGACGCCCGCGCGCGCGCGTCTTTCTCCTACGTACCTAGTAACCCCGTCCCCGCGCCGATCTCCACGACGTCCCTCCCGCGAACGAACTCCGGATGCTCGCACAGCCACGTCGCGGTGGACGTCGCCGCGTCCCACACCCAGCGCGCGGTGGGGTCGCGCCGATGTTGGCTCGCGATGTTGACGGCGTCCGCGGCGTTCGCGTCGTCCGTGTTCTGGCGCACGCGGACGGGGTCGCCGCCGCCGCGCATGTTCGGATGCGCGAACGTCACGACGTCCTTCGTGCGGTCCATGATGACCGCGACGACGCGGGAGGGACGCGGACGCGACCGCGCCCGCCGTCCCCGATCAGATCGCGCTGGGATGAATGATTGTCGTGGTGATGAGTCACCATCTCACAACACGCGGAAGTCGTCAGTCGTCACCGCGACCGTCGCGTCTCACGGGTCGACGTCTCCGATGATCCTCGCCGCGCGCGGGGTCCACCACCCCGCGCCGGCGTCGCGTCGTCGCCGCGACCGCGTCCGCCGCGTCGTCGCCGCGACCGCGTCGCCGGACGACCGCGTCCGCGCGACGACGCCGACGACGCCGACGACGACCGCGACGACCGCGACGATCGCGTCGTCGCTCGTCGCCGCCGCCGCCGCCGCCGCCTCCTCCCCCGCCATGGCGGCGTCGTCGGCGACGTTCTTCGACGACGTCGTCGCCGCCGCGTCCTCCTCCGCGCCGCCGCCGCCGGATACGCCGCCGCCGCCCGCGCTGTTCGAGCTCGCGCTCGCGTCCCCCACCCCGCTCGGCGCGACGCTCGCGCTCCTCGGCGGATTCGCCATCGCCAAGGCGGTCGTCTATTGGCGCGTGCAGTTCATCACCGCGGCGATGATCGGCCGGCACGTGCCCCCGACCGCGCGCCGCGTCCTCGAGTACGGCGTCGGCGCGGGGAAGAACCTGTACTACTACCCGAAGACCGTCGGCATGGTCGTCGGCGTGGACCCGGACGCGAAGGAGGACCTGCTCATCCAAGTCAGGCGCGTTCTAGCTAGTATCGGACTGGTCCCCATACGACCGCGTCGGCGTGGTGAACGCCGTTCCTTGAGGACTTTCTCTCCCGGCGCGGCGCATCTCTCCGCCCAGGGTCCCACGCTTTCAATCCCGACACACCTCGACGCCTTTCAACTCCGCCCCTGACGCCTTTGAACCCCACCCCGACGTCGCTTTGAACGACGGAACGACCCTCAGCGTCGCGAGCGCGGTGCCATTCGTCGCGAAAGCGCAGCCGAACGAGGATCCCACCGGTCAACCCGACGCGTCGATCGACGCGGTCGTGACCACGGGCGCGCTCGGGAAGAGCGCGGACCCGGCGAAGATCATCGCGGAGGCGGGGAGGATACTCAAGCCGGGCGCGCCGCTCGTCTTCTGCGAGGACATGTCCTTCGGCAAGGGAAAAGTTTTAGACGCGCTGACGTCGTCGGATGCGGCGCGGGCGTTCGAACGGCCGGAGTACGACGACGGGTGGGCGACGCTGCCGCTGTCGCCCGTCGCGATCGGCGTCGCGGTGAGAAAGAGGGACGGGGACGCCGGGAACGGCGGCGGGGCGGCGAAGAGGGGGGACGATTTCGAGGCGTCGTTGGGCCTGGGGGGCGGCAAGAGAGGGAAGCGGAAGAAATAACGGAGGACGCGCGTCGCGTCGCGCGCGTCGTTCCTAATAAGCGTATTAGGGCTACAGTAGTATTCATCCCGTCGTCGTCGTCGCCGCCGCCGCCGCCGCCGCCGCCGCCTTGGCGTCCCACGCGCTCTGCTCCTCCGCCGAGAGGCACTTCCCCGCCGACCGTAGCTTGTCTACCAGTCCCGTCTTGGGCGCGTCCTTGACGATCTTCTTCTCCACGAACGGGTTGTTCCCTAAGGGCGAACGTCGGGGTGGAGTTGAAAGGCGTCGAGGGCGGGGATTGAAAGCGAGGGACCCTGGGCGGAGAGAGACGCCTGCAAAAGTCCTTAAGGATCGGCGTCCACCACGCCGACGCGGTCGTATGGGGACCAGCGTATAGAACGCACCTAAAGCGATCTTACACTTGGGACACGCGTTCGCCGGCTTCCCCGGCTGCACCTCCTTGACGATGCACGCGTGGCAGAACGTGTGCAGGCACTCGATCTGCGAGTTTGGGGCGGACGGGGAACGGGGAGTGAGTTCGCGACGCGGAGCGGGGCGAGCGCGAAGAGGATGGATGATGACAGAATTCGGAGAGATCCGTCCCATCCCCTCGGGGGGGGGACGCACCACGGTGACCGGGAAGTTGAACATCTCGCCGCACATCGGGCACCCTAACGCGGACTTCAACTTCGCGATGTCCACGGGCGTCTCCACCGTGGCGGGGTTCTCCCCGGGGGGTGCGGCGGACATCTCGCGCGCGGGGGGGGATCGGGTCCGCCGCGCGAGGATTAGTGCTGAATCCGACTCCGCCGAACGAGAGTCGGCTTCGATCACACAGTTCCAGCAAGACGAGTCTGAGCCAAACTTTCTCGCGACGGCGGCGTCGCCGTCGCCGCGGAAGCCGCGAGCCGCGCGATGCGATGCGATGCGACGCGACGCGTGAAACGTGATATGTGATATGTGATATGTATGAAAACACAGTCGCGACGATCGTCGACGTCGTTCACTCGAGCGCGCGCGGCTGTCGTCGACGCGACGCTTCGTTCCCCCCCCAACCCCGTTCGATTCGTTCGCGTCGTCTGTCGAGCCGTCCCTCAGATCGACGCGACCCGTTCGTTATAACCCAACCCATGAAAGACCCTCCTCCTCCTCGACGCGATCACCAGGCTGGCGGGCTCACCGCGCCCGCGTCGACCGACGCTTCGGCTCGGGCGCTTCCGCGGCCGGTTTCGCCGCAGCCGCGCGACCGCGCTTCGGCGGCGCCGCCGCCGCCTTGGCCGCCGCCTTGGCATCCTTGCAAGCCTTGCAAAACCAATCCCCCTTCGGCACGCGCTTGAGCTTGGGTTTCAGGCACGCCATGTGATACGCCGCGTCGCAGCCGTCGCACAGGAGCGCGTCCGCGTCGTCCGCGACGCCGCACGCCTTGCACGGCGCGTCCTCCTCCTCCTCCTCTTCTTCGCACGGCGCGCAGACGTCCTCCGGGGACTTCGCCGGGGTAGGCGTCTTCGCCTTCATCGGCGTCTTCGCCTTCACCGGCGTCTTCGCCTTCACCGGCGTCTTCACCGGCGTCTTCGCCTTGACGTTGATCGTGAGCTTCACCGGCGTGGACGCCTTGAGCGGCGTCCGCGGCTTCGCGAGCGCCGCCTCCGCCGCCGCGAGCGCCGCCTCCGCCGCCTCCGCGCGGTCCGTCGCCGCCTTCGCGGCGGCCACCGCCGCCGCCGTCTCCGCGCTCGCCGTCTCCGCCGCGGCGCGCGTCGAGCGCGTCCACTCCTCGACGGCGCGCGCGTGCGTCGCCTCCATCGATTTGGCGCGCGCGCGCTCCTTGACGAGCGCGGCGCGCGTCGCGCGCAAAGCCTTGTGCAACGTCGCCACGCGAGCCGAGAGCCCGCCGACGTAGAGCCTACCGCCCGCGCTCGCGCCCTTGTGCTTGAAGATTTGCGTCGCGGGGGACGACGATCGTTCCGCCGCGTTCATCTCCGCCGACGTGGGCGTCGTCGCGACGCCGAGACCGGGCGTGGACGCCGCCTTCTTCTTCGCCGAGTCGGCGACGGCGGCGACGACGGCGGCGTCGACGGAGGACCGGCGCGAACGCGACGATTTGGACGACTTCGCGCCGACAGACGACTTGGACCTCGCGCTCGCGCCGCCCGCCGCTTCGGCCGCTTCGGACTTTGGCGTGCTCGCGGTCGTGTCGTGCGCCGCGACGGCGACGACTTCGACGTCTTCCTCGTCCTCCATCGCGTCCGCGACGTTCGCCTCCGCGAGGTTGTCCTCGAGCCATTGCTGCACCTTCTCCGGCGTCGCCGCGCCGGCGGCGGCGAGCGCTTTTTCAATGTCGACGACGACTTCGACATCCTTCACGCCCTCCGCCGCGAGCGCGGCGTCCATGGCGAACGCCTCGTCGAAATCGAAATCCTCCGCGTCCTCCTCCTCCTCCATGGTGTCGTCGTTGAGGCATCGCGCGGCGAGCGCGGCGGCGGCGTCCTCCGCAGCCTCTTGGTGCGCGCGTTCCTCCGCGACGCGAACAAAGTGCACCGCGCCGGTGATGTCCTCCTCGATCGTGCGCGCGATGGACGCCGCGGGCGATGTTAACGCGCTCTTGGTCCCGGCCCCGGGCGTTGTCGTCGCGTCCGCGAGAAGGCGCGCGACGGCGCTGACGCTTCGCCGAAGCGCGTGCCCGCCCGGGGTTTGCGCGATGTTGGCGAAAGCAGCGGATATCCCGTCGAGCGACGCCGAAATCGCAGCCTTCTTCTTCGCGCTCGCGCCCGCGCACGTCGCCGGGGTGTTCGCCGGCGCCGCGAGGGACGACGCGCGCGACGCCGGGGTGGCGGCGTCCGCGTCCGGGGTGGTGCCGCGAGACGACCGCCGCGACCGCGCCGATTTCGCCGCGGACGACGCGGGCGACTTTGACTTGGCCGCGGATTTGATCGCGCTGAGGGGGGGCTTCTTCCCGCCGCGACCGACGGCGACCGCGGACGGCGACGCCTTGCACGCGGGGGAGTAGTGCGGGATCGGGCCGGTGTTGCCGACGTCGCCCAAGCGAAACACCGGGATGGCGCCGCTGCCGTCGCTGCCGGCGGTGATGTCGTTCAGCTCCCCGGTGTCGTCCATCGTCGCGTCGCCGCGTTCCTCCTCGTCGTCGATGACGCCCTCCTCCTCGACAATCGTAACGTTCGTCGGTTTGGCGTTTTCAGTTTCATCAACCTCGTAGTCGACCTCGTCCTCCATGTTCTCATCGTTCTCATCGTTCTCCTCCTCGTCGTCGTCCCCCTCGTTGTCGTCCGCCATCGACGGCGGCGCGGGGGTCCCTTTCCTCTTCGTGAACCCGCTGCTTCGTGAACCCGCGTCCCCGGCGACGGGCGTTCCGACGAGCTCAGCCTGGCCGATGGCGAACGACACCGCGCTCCTTCGCTTGCCGCTCGTGACCGGCGAGGACACCGATCGGCGCTTCTTGCTCGCGTTCGAACTTTTCGCGTTCGGCGACGCTTCGGTAGTCGCGGCTTCGGTAGTCGCGGCGGTTGCGAAAAATAACTTTGGAATCGGTCCTGTGTGGCCGACGTCGCCAATCTTGTTCACGACGTCCCGCAGCGTCTCCTCGTCGTCCGCGGCGGATTTCGGCGACGGCGACGCGTCCGCGAACTTGACCGACGGCGCGCGCTTGCGCGAGCCGGACATGATCGCGTGGTCGTTCGGCGCGATCCGCCCGCAGAGCTCGGGTTCGCCGTTGTGCGCGGGAATGAAGCGCACTTGTTCCATGTCGTCGTCGGAGACGAAGCGCAGGGACTTGCGCCTCGCCGCCGCGGACGCCTTCTGCGCGCTCGGCGGCGCGCCGATGCGAACCTCAGGGGCTTTCAGCGAAGGGCGCGTCGGGGACTTGAGCAACGACGCCGCGGCGGCGGAGACTTCCATCCGCGCGTCGGCGTCGAAATCGTCGTCAGCCTCCTCCTCCATCGCGTCTTCGTCAGGGTCGTTCTATACAAGCGAACGTCGGGGTGGAGTTCAAAGGCGTCAGAAACGGAGTTCAAAGGCGCCGAGGGCGGGTATTGAAACCGAGGGGTGGGCGCAGAGAAACGCGGGCAAAAGTCCTTAAGGATCGGCGTTCACCACGCCAGCGCGGTCGTATGGGGACCAGTGTGATATAGAACGCACCTCCGCGTCCTTCACGATCGCGTCGATCGCGTCGGAGACGAGCGCTTTCGCGGCTTTCGTATGCGGCGTCGGCCCGTTCGGCGACTTGGACGCCGCGCGCTGCTGCTGCCGCGACTTTGGAGACTTCGCCGGGGACTTTTTCGCCCCGCCGGCGCCGGCGGGCGATCGCTTCGTCACCGACGCCGGCTCGTCCGCCGCCTCCGCCTCCTCCGCGCACATCGAGTCTACGACCGCGTCGACGAGGTCCCGCGCCGCGCGCGTGTGCGGCGTCGGCCCCGCGGACTTTGGCGTCGAGTCCGCGGGCAGAGGGACGCGGCGGGGGGACTTGGCCGGAGATTTCGGCGACTTGGCGGCGGTCTTCTTCGGGGTCGGGGACTTGAGGGCGGGCGATCTAGCCTTCGCCGGAGACTTCGAACCCTTCAATTTGGCGGCGGCGGCGGCGTCCGCGTCGACGATGGACGCGACCGCGGTCGCGACGAGCGCGCGCGCAGCCTTCGTGTGCGGCGTCGCGCCAGCGGGGCTCTTGTTGCCCTTCGCGGCGGACCCTGGAGAACAAGTCGAAGACGACGACAGCTTGCTCTTCTTCGCCGGGGACGGCTTGCCGAATCGCGCCGGCGACGGCGCCGCCGCGGATGGCGATCTCGCGGCGACCGCGGCGCTCGGCCGAGGCGCGGCGTCCGCCTTCTTCGGAGAGGGCGCCATCTCCTCGCCGTTCCTCTCCCCGAGCGGGGACCTCGCCCCGGGGGACGACGCGCTGGCGTTGGCGTTGTGTGCGGCGGCGTCCTTCGCCGGGGAGAACGCCTTCGCGAGGATTTTGCCCGGGGAGAGATTTTTCATCTCGGAGAGCATCTCCACGCGGAACACCAGGCGCGCGTCTTCGCCCTGAGGGAAGATCACCTCGTCGCCGTGCGCCAGCGTCGCGCCATCCTCCGTGACGCCGAGCCCGTTGAGCATCACCGGGTTAGTCTTGCTCATGTTCTTGAGGAGAATCTGGGATGATAAGGGAGGGAGGAATGGATCATGAGGAAGGGCGGGGAGAAGGCGGCGTTCAAAGGCGCCGAGGGCGGGTATTGAAACCGAGGGGTGGGCGCAGAGAAACGCGGGCAAAAGTCCTTAAGGATCGGCGTTCACCACGCCAGCGCGGTCGTATGGGGACCAGTGTGATATAGAGAAGGCGGGGAGAAGGCGGCGACGGCGGGATGGATCTGAAATTTTGTCGCGAGCGCGCATCCATCCTTTCGCGACGTGAGCGGGGACGCACCCCGTTCGCCGACGGCGCGAGCGTCGCGTGCCTGCGCGAGATCGCGGCGTACTTCAGGTGGACGTCGCATCCGTTTTGCCTGCGCGCGGGGGGAGGCGAAGGCGCGGGCGCGGGGAGGGGGCGTCAGCGTCGGGGACGTCGGGAACGTCGGGGACGCGACGACGCGCATTTGTTGGGTCGCGCGTTTGTTCCCCCGCGCGCGGGGACGACACAGCACGACGGGAGCGTTTCGCGCGCGTCCCCGGGACGCCGGAAACGACGCCGCGCGCGACGACGCGACGACGACGACGACCGCGCGATGGCGCGCACCGTCCGATCGTGAGCTCTTTATCTCGGATGTCGAACGCGCGGTCATCCGCGCCGCCGTCGTTCAGCTGCACGAGGCGCGCGACGACCGTGGACGCGGACGCCATGGCTCCGCTTCCGAAGTGGCTTCGCGTTTTCCGAGACCGCGCGAGAAGATGCGGGGGGCCTCCCTCTTCCGGAGACGCGCGCGCGCGGTGCGACGCGCGGGCGTTACGTGCGCGCGGGCGCGAGCGTCGCGATGCGAAGACGCGCGAGGAGTGCGTGCGCGCGTGCGATGGCGTGTCGAGGGACCTGCCGCGCGGGGAATGACGCCGCGCGCGCGCGTCGTCGCGGGTTCGTCGTGGAAAAACGGAACCCCGGCCACCTGTCGCCGGCGATTCGAGTTTTCAGTTGAGGGGAACGACCGAAAGGATTCGATTTGACCGGCGGTTCGCGATGACGTCTCGGCTTGAAAAAACATCGTGTCGTTTCGAATCGCCCTCTTCGCCGATCAACCTCCGATGAACCGCGCGCGGGACATTTTGCTTCCACGTCGTCTCCCTCGGCGCCTCTCGCCGCCGTGGACAGGACGCAAAGTCCCGCGCGCGCCTTCCCACGACACCGCGACGTTCTCTCGGCGCTGACCGAACGCGAACGCCGCTCGCGACTCCCTCGCCCCCCTCCGCGATGTCGTCGTATCCGTCGCAGTCCTCGGACGGCCCGCGGACGCGATCGCGCGCGGCGGCGACCGCCGGCGGCGACCGATCGGCGTCGTCGTCGTCGTCGATCGGCGCCGCTGCGCGATCGCGCGACGACGATCGCGGTGATGGCGACGACGCGCGCGATCGCCGCGACGACGCCCGCGGCGGCGGCGGCGGCGGCGGCGGCGGCGTCGCCATCACCGCGCCGCCGCCGCCGCATCCCGCGCGAGGCAGAGACGACGACGCGAGGACGACGACGACGACGACGGCCGCCGCCGCCGGCGACGACGCCGCGTCCGTGAGAGGCGGCGCGGACGGAGTACGATGGGAGTACGGCGCGATCGCGACCCTCCGCGACTCGTTCGGGTTCGTCCGCAGGCATCACAAGCCCGGGCCGCAGCTCTTCTTCCACGCGTCGGAGGTGAGCGAGGGGATCGCGACGCTAAAGCCCGGGGACGACGTCCGGTTCGTGCTCCGCGAGGCGGTCCCAGGCGCGGGCGCGAGAGACCGCGAGAGCAAGCCGAACGCGACGCGGGTGGAAAAAGTAAACGCGGACGAGATGCGTCCCGTCGTGAAGCGCGCGGCGGTCGTGGGCGAGGTCGTGCGCGCGCTGCGGGGGAAGACGAAGCTCGAGTCGTACGGAGGGAGGATATCGTTTCAGATCGGCAGCGGCGACGCGCCGGCGGCGGGGTTGGACGACGACGCGTTCCCGGCGCTCGGCGGCGGCGGCGAGAAGCGTCCGGCGGCGGCGGCGGCGGCGGCGGCGGTGAGACTGCTTCCCATACGACCGCGTTCGCGTGGTGCACGCCGTTCCTTAAGGACTTTTCCCGTCCTCACTCTTCACCCGCGCTTCCCTTTCAACGTTTGACTGGTAAGACGTTCGATTGACCGATCGCTTCACCCACGCAGGCGGCGCCTTCCCCGCGATTCGATTCGATCGAGTTCACCGGGGTCGACCTCGCGGACTCGTGCCCGCGTCTCAAGCTCGGGGACGTCGTGATCTTCGACGTCGTCGTGGACCGGTTCACGGACGAGCGCAAGGCGGCGCGCGTGCGGCTCTCGAACGCGGCGCGGGTGGGAGCCGGCGGCGGCGGCGCGGCCGGGTCGGCGGGCGACGCGGTCGCGCCGTCCCTCCCGGATAAGGGCACGGACGCGTCCGGGCGCGAGCTCGGGCGCGTCGAGAAGCTGACGCACTCGTACGGGTTCATCCGCAAGATCGGCGGCGGCGGCGCGGGCGGCGGCGGTCGCGCGTCGCCGTCGCTGTTCTTCCACTACTCCGCGCTGGAACGCGGGTGCTTCGAGGACGACCTCGCGATCGGCCTCCCCGTGCGGTTCACGCGAGCGAGCGACGGCAGGGCGGGGAAGCCGACCGCGTCGCGCGTCGCGTTCGCGAAGGACGAGGAGCCGCTCGCGAGGGAGCTGGAGAAGGAGGAGAGGGAGGCGGCGTCGGCGGCGAGGCGCGCGGCGCCGAATCCGTCGGACGGCGACCGGTGGGGCAAGGCGGCGGATTCGAACTCATCAAACGCCCGGGGGGGCGCGTCCGACGCGGACTTAGCCGCGGCGGCCGCCGCCGCGGCCGCGGACGACGACCACGAGTACGGCGTCGTCGCGCAGATGAAAGCGAGCTACGGGTTCATTCGATGCTGCGACCGCGCGAACGATTTGTTTTTCCACTTCACGGAGGTGCGAGGCGGCGAACGAGCGATCGACGTCGGCGCCGAGGTGCGTTTCGTCTTGGGCCGCGGGCGCGGCGGCGGCGGGGATAAGCCCGTCGCGACGCGCATCGAGCCCGCGCCGAAGGGCAGCGCGGTGTTCGAGACGATCGAGCCGGAGGTTCGCAGAGGCGTCTGCGTCGCGAGGCTGGTCTTCGGCCGCGCGGGAGGATCAGGGGGATCGTTCGGCGGCGGCGCGGGTGGGCGCGGCGATCGCGACGGCGGGACGAACGGCGCGGTGTCGTTCGAGCCGCGGCCGGATGAGCCCGAGTACGTCCCTCCCGAGGAAGCCGCCCCGGCGGCGGCGGCGGAGGGCCCCGAGGGGGATGTGGAGGAGGAGGTGGCGGCGACGGAGGAGACGAGCGACGCGCCCGCGGCGACGGAGGGGACGGTGGAGGGCGCGGCGGTTTCCGCGGCGGGTTCGAAAAAGGAGAAGAAGCTGTCGCCCTCCGCGGCGCGTCCCCCCTCGCGGTCGCCGACGCTGCCCTTCTCGCGCGCCGGGCTCGCGGACGCCAAGACCAACCCGCGACCCGGGGACGTCGTGACGTTTCAGATTCGCGTCGATCGGCGAACGAAACGTCGCGGCGCGTGCAACGTCGCCGTCGTCCGACACAAGGGCGTCGTCCGCGGCGTCAAGGGGGGCGGTTCGTACGGCTTCGTCGTGCACTTCGACGACGGCGCCGTCCTGGAGGAGCTCCCCGAGGGCGAGGCGGGCGACGAGGACGACGACGCGACAGCAGCGAAAGGGAAGACCGCGGTCGCGAAGGAGGCGAAAGAGAAGGAAGACGAAGCGGCGAAATCTTCGCTTAAGGAAGACGAACCGTCAAAAGAACCGTCGCAGCTCGTGGGCTACCTCAGCACGGTGGGCCTCGGCGACGCGCCGCCGCCGGAGATCATCCTCAATCCCCGCTTCAAAAAGACCAAGTACCGCGGCGTCCCGACCAAGGTGTTCTTCCACGGCAGCGAGTGCGAGAACGGCGTGACGCTCAACGAGGGCGACGAGGTGGAGTACACCTTGTCGATGCCGAGCAAAGGCTCGACGAAGGAGCCGTGCGCGCGGCGGATCGTGCGGACGAAGGAGACGCCGCAACCCAAGCGTCCGACGTTTACCAACGTCCGCGATGGCGACGGCGACGGCGACGGCGACGGCGACGGCGACGGCGGCCGGCCGGAGGGGTCGAAGTTCGGAGGCGGCGGCGACGCCTCGCGCGTCGTCGAGGCGAAGATGCCGGACGGCACGCGAGGGTTCGCGATGGGACGCGGCGCGGGGCTGGCTGAGGCGGCGAGCGCGGCCATCTCGCGGCTGAAGATCGCGGCGCGATTGTTCACGCCGCCGTCGCCGAGGAGCGCGGCGGAGTCGCCGACGCCGCCGCCGGAGCAGGTGGAGGACGCGGAGGAGTGAGAGGCGGCGGCGGCGGCGGCGGCGGCGCGTTCGTTTGTTCGCGCGGGTGATTGCGTTTATGAGGCGGGGCGAGGCGGGGCGGGGGAGCGGCGTCGACGCGGCGAGCGAGAGAAAGTTGAACATTTTGACATGGCGACGACTGCGACCACTGTCACGGCACCTGTTCGAATCGAAACTCGCTCGTCTGTCGTTTTCGCGCGCGTCCGCGGGTCGGGTCGTCACTCGAGACGACGCGCTCGCGCGCGCGCCCTCGCCCTCTCCGTCCTCGCGTCCGCGTCTCTCCGCGTCTCGCGAACGGTCATGGAGTCGTCCCCGCGCGCGGTCGCGCCGCTGGCGGACGTGACGAACCCCAAGGCGCGTCAAAGCGCGATCTCGAGCTCGGTGGTTCGTTTCAAAATCGCGTTTCGCGGTTCGGCTTTTCCCCCCCTCCGCGCCCATCCGCTCACCGGCGCCTCGCGAATCGCCCCCCCCCCCACCCTCCGCAGACGACGCCGACGCCGCCGAGCGCCTCCGCGAAAGCGACGCCCGCGCGCGCGAGCGACGACGACGAGCCGTCGACGACGGCGCCGACGACGACCGAGCCGCGGGAGGCCGCCGCGGAGGACGCAGATCTCGCGCCGGAGATCTCGCCCGCGCCGGAGAACGCCGCCGCCGCCGCCGACGCCGCCGCCGACGCCGCCGACGCCGACGCGCCCGCGGCGAAGAAGCCGAAGAAGCTCCCGATCGAGGCGCCGCCGAAGCCGATGTCGCGCGCGCTCCCGGACGCGCTCGCGGAGTGGAAGGACTACGCGGAGAAGGAGCTGACGCAGCTGCACCGATTCCGGAAGCAACAGCTCCTGGACTGGTGGCTCGTGAAGGGCGCGATCAACTGCGCGGTCGTGTCGTGCCCGGTCGCCGCGCTCCGAGCGGAGATTCGCGCGCTGCGAGATAACGGCGTGTACGGCAGCAGCATGGTGCCGTATCTGCAGTGCTTGCGCGGCATCCTCGACACGGTGGACGCGCACGCGGACGACGTGGATGAAAACACGCTCGAAGAATTTAGCGAGAGCGAAGACGAGGAGGAGGAGGAGGAGGAGGACGACGAGGACGACGACGCGGCGGAGGATAGCTACGACAGCGAGGGTGGCGAGGAGGCGTACGATAGCGAGAACGACGCGTACGACAGCGAGGCGGAGGCGGAGTGCGGCGACGACGCCGACGCCGACGCCGGCGGCGGCGCGAAGAAGCAGGGGTTGAGGGTCGTAGAGGGGATGGTCGCGTCGCCGCCGGCGGCGGCGGCGGCGGCGGCGGCGGCGGCGCGCGCGCAATCGCACTCGAGACCGAAACCGACCGTGGTGCCCGTGCGCCTGAAGAAGCCGTCCAAGGGCGGCAGCAAATCGTCGAAGGGCGCGAGCGAACGGTCGGAGTACCAGATCGAGAAGCGCGCGCGGTATAACCTCTTCGCGCGGTTTTTAGGGTCCTACTTCGCGTCCGAACGCGTCGAAAAGGCGGGCGTCGCGGAGCTTTTGAATCACCCGGACGCGGCCGGGTTTGGCGACGACGAGGTGGTGTCGTTCCTCGACATGATGACGCGGGAGAATAAAGTCATGCTCGACGAGGGGACGGTTTGGATCATCTGACGAGAGGAACGTTTGTACGTAGTCCGTCAAAACCAGAAAAAGGTGATCTATAGACGTGGTTCGAAGAGACGCGAAACGCGCGCGCGCTCACGTCACGCGTCCTTCTTGACGCTCCGCGGCGACACCGGAGGCGACCGACCACTCCCCCCCTCGCGGTCCACGCTCCGTCTCCGTTCGTTCGCCGCGCCCGTCGCCTTGGTCCCTCGCGCCGCGCGCTCCAATTTTTCAATCTCCCACGCCCGCCTCGCGTCGCGGTCGCTCTCGGTCTCCGTCGGCCCCGCCCCCCGCGCGGACAGACCGACTCTCTCCGCGATCATCTCGGTCAGCACGAACGCCATCGCGGTCGTCGCCGCGGTCAACGACACGATGACGACCATCGCGGCCGGGAACTTTCCGGCGACGGTGGTCACGTCTCGCGTCACCTTCGCGACCTCTTCTCGGACAAAGTCGAGATTGCGCTCAAGGAACGGCTTGGGCACGAGCGCGGTCTTCCCGGTGACGGGGTCTCTCGTCAGTGATCGCTTCGGCGTCCCCCGCGCTTTGAACCCGCCGCGCGCGAACTCGATCAACAGCTCCGCGTTCCTCTGCTTCGCGTTGTACTCGTACAGCGCGCGATCGTGAACGAGGCGGAACGTCGGGAACCCCTTGACGCCCATCACCTTCGCCGCTAGGTCCCTCGCGTCGTCGTCGCGCGTCGCGTCCACCTTGATCACGCGGATTTTGTTCGCGCTCGCGTCTGATGACGCGAGCGCGGCCGCGATCGCGTCGTACGTCGGCGCGAACCGCTTGCAGTGGCCGCACCACGGCGCGTACAGCTCGACGAGGAGCGTCGTCGCGTCGTCCGAGAACATCGCGGCGTCGAGCTCGGCCGCGGTCAGGGACTCGGCCTCGATCGACGACGACGACGACGACGACGGCTCGGCGGCGGCGTCGGCGTCGGCGCGGACGCGCGCGGCGCCGAGGAGCGCGAGGAGGAGGACGGGGAGAAGGGCGCGGACCGGCGACGCCATGTCGAGCGCGGCGCGGTTCGATGTGGCAGAGAAGCAGAAGAAGCGTGCGTGCTGAGTCGGCCTGCGCGGCCGGGGCGCGAGCGCGCGACGATCTCCACGTAAGCGTAAAGCGATCTCGTACTTTTTCGTATGGGCAATCGGTCAGAGGAGTACGCGAGAACGCGCGGGAAGCGATCGCGTCCTCGCTCGTGATTGGCGCTCGACCGCGCGCACCGAAAAGCGAAAGCGCGATATTATGGGCAATCGCGACCGGGGACACACCACGACGCGCGCACGTCGCGCACCCGCACTCTTCGACAACGCCCACGATGGCGACGACGACGATCTGCTCCGTCTCCGCGCGCGTCAGCGCGCCGAGCGCCTCCTCCTCCTCCTCCTCCGCGCGTCGCGCGTTCGCGCCGACGCCCTCGTCGCGTTCGCGGGGGGGATGCTGCGTCCGACGCGGACGCGGATCGGTCGTCGTCCTCGCGTCCGCGCGCGACGAGAGAGAGAAGTCCAAGATCGGCGGTCGCTTCGGAGAGAAGCTCGGGACGCCGTTCGCGGACTTGAAGATCGGCGAGAGCGTGGAGAAGATGGCGACGCGGTACGACTGGCTCAGCGCGGGCTTGGGCGCGCTCTTAGGATGCTCCTACGGCGTGATGCGAGGGCAGAGCGTGAACCAAGCGCTGGGGATCACGATGTGCGCGACCGTCGTCGCGGTCGCGATCGACGAGCTCATGCGGGACCAGGAGAAGAAGAACGGCGACGGGACGATGTGACGATCGATCGAACGAACGGACCGCGGCGGGCGGGGGCCGTCCATCCATCTTAAAAATATCTTCCTTCAGTTTAGCGAACTGTTGTTTAACTGTTGTATCCTTTGAATGATGTACGCGTCGTCGTAGACAGTCTCATCACCCTCATCGCATCGCGCTCAAGTCACGATACGTTCATAGCAGCACGCCGATCCGATCGCTAGCGTCGGTCGTCGCCCGCCCTCGCTCCGCTCACTTCTTCTTCGCGTCCTGCTCCGGCTCCGGCTCCGGGATGAGCGCGACGCGCGCCGGGAGCGCCTCCACCCAATCCCTCAACGCTCCCGACGCCTCCGCGTCCGCCGCGGGCTCTCGCTCCGCCAGCGCGATCAAAAACTCATCCGCCGTCAGAGGCTTCGCCGCGGCGAACGGCAGGCGGTTGGCCTCTTCGATCCGCTTCTCCGTCAGCACCTCTCGAACGACCGCGTCCATCGTCCCCGGGGTGTGTCCCTCGCTGAGGTGCGCGAGCGTTGACATGGCGAAGTCGGGAGGCGTCGTCGAGCCGTTCCCGCGTCGAGCGATGAGCGCGGTCCACACGGCGCGTCTGGCGCCGTACTCTGGCGCGGGGGAGACAAATATCTTGTCGAAGAAGCCGCAGAACGCCTTGTGATCCTTCTTCGCGCACGTCCACGGCTCGCGCGCGTTCCCGATCACGACGACCCTGTCGCCCGGCTTGAGCGCCTTGACCTCCTTGAGAAGATCTTTTTTGATCCGCCCCGCGCTCTCCCTCAGCCCCCACGTCTTCGACAGCTTCTTGTCCGTGCAAAACACCTTCTCGACCTCGTCGATATAAATCACGCTCGGCGCCGTCATCTTCGCCACCTTAAACACCGTGTGAAGCATCACGGAGCTCTGCTTCCCCGCGTAGACGTCGTCCGTGTTCCTCGGGGAGACGTTGAAAAACGTCGCGCCCGCGCCGTTGGCAACCGCGTGCGTCAGCAGCGTCTTCCCCGACCCCGGATGCCCCGCGAGAAGAATCGCCCTCACGTGGCTCGGCAGCTTCGCGTGTGTCTCGCTCGAGCACCCGATGGGCAACACCCCGCACGTCGTCAGCGACTCGCGGACTTGCGCGTGCGAGCAATCGGCGCGATTTCCGCCGGCGCGTTCGAGCGCGGAGGCGCAAAAGGATATGGGGTCGCCGACGTACGCGTCCATGACGAACCCCGGATGCGTCTTCTGGACGATGCCGCACTCCACGAGCTCGGCGAACAGAGACTCGAGCGTGCGGTCCGCGGTGGGGTCCTTCTTGCCCTTGCCCTTCTTGCCCCCCTTGCCGCCGCCGCCGGCTTTTTTGCCACCCTTTTTCTTGCCTGCGTGGGTGAAGCGATCGGTCAGTCGAACGTCTTACCGGTCAAACGTTGAAAGGGAAACGCGGGTGAAGAGTGACGACGGGAAAAGTCCTTAAGGAACGGCGTGCACCACGCGAACGGGGTCGTATGGAAAGCAGTCTCACCGCCGCCGCCGCCCTTCTTGCCGCCCTTGCCCTTGCCCTTGCCCTTCTTCCCGCCCTTCCCCCCCGCCTTGGCCGCCTTCTCCGCGGCGACGAGCTCTTTCAAATTTTCGAGCAGCGCGCGCATCTCTTCGTCCACCTCCGCGCGAATCTCCTCGAAGACGACCGGTTTCAGCCGCGCGAGCACGAGCGACTGCTCAAACTTTTGATCAAAGTTTGTCTCGTCGTCGTCCTCGCCGCTCTTCCCTCGCCACTCCGCGTCGTACGCCGCGGCGGCGGCGTGGACGGCGGTCACGAACGCGTCCGCGCACCGCGGCGGCGGCTTTATATCGTCCGGGTCCTCCCACTTGATGCCCTTCTTCTTCGCTTCCTCCTTTTTTTTCTCCTTCTCCGCAGCCTTCTTCTCCGCCTCCTTCTTCTTCTTCTCAGCCTCCTTCTTTTTCTTTTCATCCTCCGCCTTTTTCTTTTTTTCCTCCTCCGGGGTCAACACCGGGACGGGCTCCGGCTTCGGCGGCGGGTTCAAGATGTCGCGGCTGCCGCCGTCCGCCACCTTCGGGAAGTCCGGGTAATCCCCCGTCTTCGCGTCGCGGTTCTCCACGAACCACTCGTTGATCTTCCCGGATATGTGGTCGCGCATCTCTTGGCCGACCAGCTCTCTGACGCGGTCCTTCAGCGTCACCATCGCCTCGTCGAGCTCCTCGAGGTTCTTCTCTTTGATCGCTCTGCGCCGCTCTCGGTTCGCGGCGTCGATCAAATAAAGGTCTTCCTCCGGCGGCGGCTTCGGCGGCGGCAGCATGCCGAGGAATATCAACTCCGCCTCTCGCATCCGCCGCACGTGTCGCCGCGTCAGAAACCCGCGGACGTAAGCCTGAGGGTCGTTCCATCATTCAAAGCGACGTCGGGGTGGAGTTGAAAGGCGTCAGAAACGGAGTTGAAAGGCAACGCGGGCGGGGATTGTGAGCGAGGGACCCTGGGCGGAGAGAGACGACGGCAAAAGTCCTCAAGGATCGGCGTTCACCGCGCCGACGGGGTCGTACGGGGACCAGTGTGAGATAGAACGCGCCTGAATCTTCGCCGTGTTCTCCTCCACGGTTCTCGACGCGACCAACGCCGCCGCGCGCATCTCGAGCTCGGACTCGCGCTCGAGTCGCTCCGCCTCCTCGGCCGCTCTCGCGGCCTCCTCCTCCTCCGTCGGCTCTCTCGTCGACGCGTCCTCCTCCCTTTCCGCCGCCGCGCCGAATGACGCTTTCGCCGGCGGCGCGTCCCAATCGATCGCCGCTCTCCCGCGCTTCTCGAGCAGCGACTCCAGGAACGTCGCGCGGTCGCTCAGCTCGCGCTCGCGGTCGCCGACGAAGTACCGCGGGATCGGCACCTCGAGCGCGTCCGGCCCGAGTCTCAGGTTTATCAGCGTCTCCTCCAAGTTCACCGCGTCGAGGTCGTCGTTCAACTTGACGATCCACTCCCTGAGGGCCGTTCCATACAAAGCGATGTCGGGGTGGCGTTCAAAGGCGTCAGTTGGCGTTGAAAGGCGTCGCGGTCGGGGATTGAAAGCGAGGTGTGGGCGGAGAGAAACGCCGGCAAAAGTCCTTAAGGATCGGCGTTCACCACGCCGACGGGGTCGTATGGGGACCAGTGTATAGAACGCGCCTGAGCTCGATCACGCGACCTAACGTCGCCTCGAGCGCCGCGCGCACCGCATCGCGCTTCTGCGGGTGGCACATCCCGTCGTACGTCTCCTCGAGGTCGCGGAACAGCTTCAGGTACTCGACGTAGAGCGCGTGGTAGTCCTCGCGCGTCCTCGCGTCCGGGGGCGGTTCCGGGATCGCGAGCGCGGGGTCCTCGGGCGCGGGCGCCTTCGGGTCCGGGCGTCGCAGCGGCGGCGGTTCCAGCGTCGCGAGCGTCGTCATGCACTCGCGCCACATGCGGTCGTAGCGCCTGCGGGGTGGAGCGAGTTGGGAGCGAGCGAAGCGAGGCGGAGGACGGAGAGGGACGGTCAGGCTGGCGACGTGGGGGGGGGGGGATTATCGTCGTCGTCGCGTCGCGTCGCTCGAGGGAAGAGGCGGTCGTGATGTGTGTCTGTCGAAACGCGCGGCTCTCGAGTCGACGACGGGGGCGGGGCGCGCACGCGTGCGACATCGCGGCGGTCTCCTCTTCCTTCCTCTTCGCGCTGCTCTCGTCGTCCGCGTCGCCCGCGAACGTCGCCTCCCGCGTCCGCGTCGTCCCGCGCGCGCTGCGGGTCTCTGCCGACCTGAATTGGGCCGTGCCAAAAGAGGGTCGGCGAGCCGCGCCGCGCGCTGAACGTTTCAGGGCCATTCCATACAAAAACAGTTCACCGGTCAGTTGAAAGGGGGAGCGATCAAATGTTGAAACCGAGCGGTGGGTGAAAACTT
>NW_003315892.1:822-12363 GCF_000151265.4 Micromonas pusilla CCMP1545 | reverse complement strand
GCCCTCATGATTTATCGATCGCGACGATTCGTGCTCCACCCAGTCAAACCGCGCGAGCGGAGGGGGCGAGCGTCGAAGGGCGACGCGACGACGCGGGGACCTTCTCGCGCGCGGGGCGCCACTCGCGGCCGCGCGCGCGCTCGGCGGACGCTTCGAAGAGCTCGCGGCGGCGGATCGGACGTCCGCGGGAGGGCGCGAGGGGCGGCGGCGCGGACGCGGACGGCACATCGATCTCGGCGGGCGGGCGCACGGCGGGCGAAAAAAAAACCAATCCAGACGGAATGAGCGTTGGAGTCGACGACGTCTCGTCGTCGCCGCGCGACGGCGTCGCGGGGATGCCGCGCGTCTCCGCGTCGCGCGACCGCTCGAGTCGGAAAGCGAACGGCGACGCGATACGCAGCTGGCTGAAGGACGCCTCGGCGGCGGGACCGGAGGACGAGGCGCGCCGCGATCTCGACGGGCGCGACGATTCCGTTCCTCGCGGGCGGCGAGGTGCGCGACGATCGATCGATCGATCGTTCGTTCGATCGATCGATCGTTCGATCGATCGATCGACCTACGGGCGCCGCCGCGCGTCCTCGAGCTCGCGTCGTCCCCGAGATACCCTAAACCGAAACCCTAAACCCCCTACGTACCCCACCCCCTCCGTCCATCCCGCAGAGCTGTCCAAGGAAGACGTCGACGCGATCAAAACGGCGTACACCCGAGGGATGACCGGCCCGATGCTCCCGCCCGCGCGAAGAGCCGGCGGCGGCGGCGTCCACCACGCCCCCGGGGACAGCAGCGTCGGCAGCGGCGGCGTCGCGCACGGCTCGCGGCACCACAGCGGGTTTGGGTGTGGTAGTAACGGTGGTAACGGTGCCGCTACCGGCGATCGACGCTCGGTCGACGGCGGCGGCAGGAGCAGCAACCCGGGCGGCGGCGCCGCCGCCGCCGCCGCCGCGGGCCAAGGCGAGTTTTTTTTCTCTCGCCCCGCCCCGCGACTCTCTCCCGTTCGCCGCTCACCGGTTTCGCCGGTTTCAGCTTTCAACGTTCGACCGATCTGACCGATGAACATCCATCGCATCGATCGCCCGTCTCCCCCACCCCGATAGGAGGCGGCGGCGGCGGCGGCGGCGGAGGGAGGGCGCCGAGCATCATCAACTTCGGCGACGCCGTCGCCGCCGCGATGGGCGCCAGAAAACTCGAACAGGCGAAGATGACGTACGTCGAACGCATGGAAGCGCGAATGCAAGCGCGGATCGGACGCAGCGGGTCGATATCCGCGGGCAACCGCGGGGTTAACGGAGACGGGGGGTTCGGAAGCCGGTTTCAGAGACCCGGCGCGAGCGGCGTGTGGTCCGGCCGCGGGCGGTTCGACAGCGGCGGCGGCGGCGGCGGCGGACACGGCGGCGGACCCGGCGGCGGACCCGGCGGCGGGTCCTCCCGCGGATCGACGCACTCGGCCCGGGGTGGCGGCTTTCGTTCTTCGCGCAGCGCGCGCGGCGTGCTCGAAGGGTGCGCGCGCGGGTGCGGCACCGCGACGCGGCGCGCGAAGGAAGCCGTCGCGGCGGCGTACGACGAGGTCGCGTACGCCGGATACCGCGTCGCGAAGCCGATCGTCGAGAGCGAGAACTTCGAGCTCGGCGTCGTCGTCGTCATCTTCATCAACGTCATCTCTCTCGCGCTGTACAAGCCCACGGAGCCGGCGGACTCGGAGTGGAATAAAACGCTCCACATTCTGGAGTTATCCCTCAACGTTCTGTTCACCGTGGAAGTCATGCTTCGATGCGCGCACGTCGGCGTCAGGGAGTACTTCCGCGAGCCGTGGAATAAGTTTGACTTCGCGCTCGTGCTCGTCGGGTACAGCGGCCTCCTCACCCCCGGGGAACCGGAGGAAGGGGACGCGTCCGGGGGAATGCGCGCGTTGCGCGCGTTACGCGCGTTACGACCGTTACGCACGATTACGCGATTCGAATCGTTGCGGTCCGTCGTCGTGTGCTTCATCGAGGCGGTGCCCTTGCTCGTCTCCGTCGTCGGCCTCGTCTTCTTCTTCACGTTTCTCTTCGCGGTCACCGGGATGCAGATCTTCCAGGAAGCGTACCACCGTCGGTGCCAGGTCGCGGCCACGGGCGAGCCGGAGACGTGGATGGACGAGTGGGGGTGCGACCCGAACCGCGCGTCCGGTTTATGGGACGGCCGGCAATGTCCGGCGTCGACCGACTCTGGCGAGCCGTTGGAATGCGTCGAGCTCGAGAGCGGGCGGGGGAACTCCGTCGCGGGGTTCGACAACGCCGCCCTCGGGATGCTGACCGTGTTTCAGTGCACGACGCTCGCGGGATGGGCACAGGTGATGTACAGGATAATGGACGCGGGAGCGGAGGCCGCGGTGCCGTACTTCGTCGCGCTCGTGTTCTTCGGACCGTATTTCGTCGTGAACCTTTTCCTGGCGGTGCTCAAGACGAAATTCGGTCGCGCGCAGGTGCGTTTTATCTCACACTGGTCCCCATACGACCGCGTTCGCGTGGTGAACGCCGTTCCTTAAGGACTTTCTCTCCCGGCGTTTGTCACTCTCCGCCCATTACCCCTCGCTTTCAATCCCGACACGCCTCGACGCCTTTCAACTCCGCTTCTGACGCCTTTTAACTCCACCCCGACGTTCGCTCGTATACGCGCGCAGTCGTTGTTCCAGTCGAAGATATCGCGCAAGCGCGAGCTCGCGCAGGGCGGGGAGAAACGGCACGCGCTCGCGACCGCGGGGTCGTTCATCGCGAACACGTTTTCGTCGTACATGCACCGGCGCCGCATCGCCGCGGAGAAGAGGGAGGAGACGCTCGCGGCGCAGTTGGAGCGTTCGGACGGCCGGTGGTCGTGGCGGCAAGAAAACGCGCGTCGGTGGGCCGTCGTTAAGGAGCGCTGCTACGAGATCCAGGACCATCGCTATTTTAACAACTTCTTCCTCGCGCTGATTTACGTCAACACCGTGCTCATGGCGATCGAGCACCACGGCATGGACGAGGACCTCGAACGCGGGCTCGCGATCACGAATTTCGTCTTCACGTTCTTCTTCACCTTGGAGGTGACGATCAAGATGATCGGCTTGGGCGTGTACGACTTTTTCTCCGACAACTTCAACCGGTTCGATTTCGTCATCGTGTTCTTCGCGGTCCTCGAGGTGGTCGCGATGCTGCTGTCGAGCACGGTCGACGGTTTGGGGGCTTTGAAAGCGTTGCGCGCTTTGAAAGCGCTGCGAACGTTCCGCGTGTTTAAGGTGCGTTCTATACACTGGTTCCCATACGATCCCGTTCGCGTGGTGAACGCCGATCCTTAAGGACTTTGCCCGGCGCGTCTCTCCGCCCGCCTCTCGCTTTCAATCCCCGCCCGCGTTGCCTTTCAACTCCAACTGACGCCTTTCAACTCCACCCCGACGTCGCTTTGTACGGAACGACCCTAAGATGTTCCGATACCTCGCGTCTTTGCGCGTCATCGGCGAAGTCATCTTATCCTCGCTGTCGTCGTTCATAAGCATCGCGGCGCTGTTATTTCTGTTCCTCCTCGTCTTCGCGATCGTCGGTCTGCACGTGTTCGGAGGCCTTCGAGACCCGGACTCGTTTCGGTACGGGATCGACGACCCGCAGTTCGGCGGTCGCGCCAGCTTCGACTCGTTTTATCACTCCACGTTGCTCACGTTTCAGGTGCGTTCTATCTATGCAAGCCACGTTTTTCACCCAGCGCTCGGTTTCAACATTCGATCGCGTCGCCTTTCAACTGACCGATGAACTGCTTTCGTAATATGGAACCGCCCTCAGACGCTGACGTTGGAGGACTGGGAGTTTATCATGTTCCGGACGATCGAGTACGCGGGCTGGGGCTCGTCCGCGTTCTTCGTGCTGTGGGTCATCGTCGGGAAGTACACGTTCTTGACGCTGTTTTTAGCCGTCACGATGGAGGCGTTCGAGAGCAAGTACGACGCGCAGGCGTCAAAGGAAGCGCGGCTCGTCGCGCGGTTGATTAAGAAGAAACGCGACCGGCGGAAGAAGCGGTTCGCGGACATGAAGCGGAAGAAAAAGCAAAGAAGGCGCGCGGAGAGGAAGGCGTTGGAAGCTTCCGAAGCCGAAGCCGGCGCGGCGGACGGCGCCGGCCGGAGCGACGACGACGACGACGACCTCGCGACGACGGATGGGAAGAGCGTCGTCGTCGTCGACGTGGCGGAGTCGTCCGCGGCTGACAAGGAAAAAACGTCCAAAGCGGACGATCCGAAAAAGCCGGCTTTTTCGGCGTCGGCGTCGTCGACGGCGGGGCGCGCGGCGGCGCGAGGCGCGCAGCGCGACCGCGCGCTCGCGGGGCAGTTCGTCCCCGGCGGCGCGCTCTCGAAATCATCGACCACGACCGTCGCGCCGCCGCCGCCGCCGCCGCCCGGGGAGAGCGCGAGCGCGACGAAAGATAGGCCCAACGCTCGGTCGCGGCGCGCGCGCGTCGCGCCCGCGCCGGCGTCCGCGAAGGCGCGCGACCCCGGCTCCTCCGCGGAAGTCTCACCCGCGACCCCGCGACCCGCCCACGCGAACGCCGCCGCCGCGAATAACGTCGGAGTCGACGACAGCGGCGACTCCGAGGCGAGCAGCGGCGTGGACAGCGGCAGAAGCGGCAGCGCGCCGAGCAGGCGCGTTCTATCTCACACTGGTCCCCATACGACCGCGTCGTTCCGTGAGGACTTTCTCTCCCGGCGCGCGTTTCTCTCCGCCCACCACCCCTCGCTTTCAATCCCAACGCACCGCGACGCCTTTCAACTCCACTTCTGACGCCTTTCAACTCCGCCCCGACGTTCGCTCGTATTATGGACCCTCGACCCTCGCGAGCAGCGGCACGGACAGCGGCGCGATGACGCCCTTCTACAGCGGCGCCAGCGGGCTCACGTCCGGCGCGATGACGCCAAACTGGGGCACGAAATTCGAAGGCCTGGAGTCCGTCGTCGGCAGCCGCGCGTCCTCGCTCGCGGGCGTACGGTCGCTCATCTCGCGCCGCAAGAACCGCGACGATGAGCTCGCGGACGTCTCGTGTCTCTGCGTCCCGTCGCACCACCGCCTGAGGGAGGACGCGTACGACGTTTTGTCGCACTGGACGTTTGATTATTTCATGTTCTTCCTCATCTTCGCGTCGTGCGTCGCGATGGCGCTGGAGGGGCCGAACACGGACGAGCGCACGCACGCGAAGCTGAAGATTCTGGACTACTGCCTCACCGCGTGCTTTACCCTGGAGTGCGCGGCGAAGATCTTCGCGTTCGGGTTTCCAAAGTACATTCGCGAGCGGACGAACCAGCTCGATTTCTTCATCGTCGCGACGACGCTGCTCGAGATCGCGCTGACGTCCGTGGCGTCGCACATCGGGTGGGTGCGGTCGCTCCGCGTGCTCCGCGCGATACGACCGCTGCGGGCGTTGACGAAATCGAGCGGCATGCGGCTCGTGTTGAAGTCCGTCGCGCTGTCCATAGGCGCGATGGTAAACGTCTCCGTCGTCGTGTTGATGTTTTTCGTCGTCTTCGGCATCCTCGGCGTGCAAGTCTTCGCGGGGCGCTTCTACCGCTGCAACGACCCGGACGTCGCGCACCGTCGCGAGTGCGTCGGCGAGTTCTACGACGTCACGTCGCTCGACGTCGTGCCGCGCGAGTGGAGCAACGCGTACTTGAACTTCGACAACCTGTACCGCGCGTTGATATCGCTGTTCGTCGTCTCCACGCTGGACGGGTACGATCGCGGACCGCGCACACACTGGTCCCCATACGACTCCGTTCGCGCGTCGAAGGAGTTACGTTTCTTAAGGACTCGAGGATATCTGATGCGTCGTCGTTCATTTCCCACCACCCAAAACAAGATACGCCACGTCACCGAATCTGATCACGCGAATCTGACCAATCGCATCGCTTCGCCCGCAGGTACGGCCAAATCATGTTCGACGCGTTGGACGTCACGGGCGTGGACGAGCAACCGAAGCAGGATAACAACCCGGCCGCGTTTCTCTTCTTCCTCGCGTTCATCGTCCTGTGCGCGTTCTCGCTGCTGAACTTGTACGTCGGGGTGATCTTCTATCAGTTTTCGCGGATCCGGATGCTGTCGCAGACGAGCTCGATCGACCTCACGGAGGAACAGAAGGAGTGGGCGGAGATGTGCAAGAGCGTGTTGCGGATGCAACCGCTGAAAGTGCTGCCGCCGCCGAAGCAACTCTGGCGCAAGCTCCCGTTCTCGATCATCTCGCATCGGTACTTCGACCCGGGGATCATGGTCGCGATCATCGGGAGCGTCCTCGTCATGGCGACGTCGCGGCACGACGAGAGCGCGGAGGAGACGGAGGCGAAGGAGAACGTCAACGTCGCGTTCACCGCGGTGTTCATCGCCGAGTGCGGCTTAAAAATCGCCGCGATGGGGTTCCGAGAATACTGGTCCTCGAACTGGAACAAGTTTGACTTTTTCATCGTGTGCTCGAGCATCGTGGACCTGTGCGTCGGGTTCTTGTCCACGTCGTTCGCGCGGCTGATACGGCTGTTCCGACTCTCGCGCATGTTCCGGCTCATAAAATCCCTCAAAGGGTTAAAAAGCCTGTTCGAGACGTTAATCGTGTCGCTGCCCGCGTTCTGGAACGTCGGCGCGCTCGTCCTCCTCCTCTTCTTCATCTACAGCTATCTCGGCGTGTGGACGTTCGGGAAGACGATACGCGGCGACTCCCTCAACGAGCACGCCAACTTCGAGACGTTTCAGATGGCGATGCTGACGTTATTCCGCGTCGCGACGAACGACGAGTGGGTCGGCCTCATGCGTGATTGCTCCGTGACGCCCGGGTCCTCTCGGTGCACGCTCGCGGACGAGAACTGCGGGTCGTGGAGCGCGTACCCGTTCTTCATCTCGTTCGTCGTGATCGTGTCGATGATCATGCTGAACCTGTTCACCGCGGTCATCATCGAAAACTTCGAGAACATGCAGGATCACGAGGAGTGGAAACTGTCGCCGAACGTGTTGGAAGGGTACGTCGAGTCCTTCCGCGAGTTCGACGACGGCAGCGGGACGATATCGGGTTTGGACCTCGAGCGCCTCCTCCGCAAGATACCGCCGCCGTTGGGTCTCGGGCACGGCACCTCCCGCGTGATCTCCGTGCACTTCATAAAGTCGCTGAACGTGCCGCTGACGTCGGACTGCAGGGTGCCGTTTCGCCGCACCGCGTTCGAGCTCGTGCGGCGGGTGTGCGAATGCGACATGCCCCCCGGGGAGATGCGCGATCGGATCGAGTACGGGATACGAAAGGCGTTCCCGGACATCTGGGTCCCGATACCCGACGAGCTGTCTTGGTCCGCGCTCATGTGCGTCATCCGCGTGCAGCGGCACTGGAGAGAGCTCACCGCGAACCGTCTGCGAAGACGGCTGAGAGCGGAGGCGGAGGCGGCGGCGGCCGCCGCCGCCGCAGCCGCCGCCGCGGTTCGAAAGTACGAACGCCGGTCGATGTTGCACTCCGGCGGCGGCTCGGGGATGCGACGAAGGATCTCGTCCTCGAACGGCCCGCAAAACCTGCTCCACCCTCACGCCGGCGGAGGCGGGGCGCGGGGGGAACAACACGCGCAACACGCGCGCGCGCCGCCCGCCGGGGCGACGACGCCTCGGTCCAACACGAGAAGAAATTCGTCGCTGCGCCGCGGCGGCGCGAACGACGGCGGCGGCGCGGGGCGGCGAATGAGCTCCATCTTCGGCGGTCTGTTCTCCGGGATGAGCTCGCGACGCGCGAGCGTGCACCCGAGCGAGTGGGACTCGAGGCGCGGGAGCGTCGCGTCGCGCGGAAGGTCGGGGTCGATCGCGGGCGGGGGCGGGGGGAATTTTTCGCTCGGAGGGGACGCCGCCGGCGGTTTTAGCCGCGCTCGGCTCGGCTCTCTCGCGACGGTGGCGTCGGACGAGACTGGGGAGCTGCGCACCGCGCGGCGGTCGCTGGATTCCCTCACGAGCAAAGAGGGGGAAGGCAAGTCGCTCGACGTCTCGCGGAAGAGTTCGGTGATTCACTCGCGACGGGGGTCCGTCGCGCCGCCGTGAGCGACGAGCGAGCCCCGAGGAAAAAAAGGGGAGGAAGCGTCGTACTGTAGAAGAACGAAAGGTCGCCCGTCGAGGCGGCCGTCGCGTGTTTTGTCTTTGTCTGCTGCTGCTATCATATGTCTTCTACCTACTCGCGCTCATCGCGCGTCGCGTCGCGTCACAACCTGTCCAGCGGGCTGTTCTTCAAGAGCACGTCCGCGAGGGTGTCGCTCCCGCCGGGGTTGAACCCCTTCTTCCGTCGCATCGCCGCGCGCCTCTTCTTTTTGTAATCCTCCCGCCACGCGTCTCGCTTGGGGTACCAATCCTTGAGCATCTCCTCGTCGTTCTTGTACGGGTTCACGAACGACTTCGCCTCCTCGACGATCTCCGGGGTGATCCCCATGAGCGCCATGACGTCCGCGCCGCCGTCGGGCCCGCCGAATTCGAGGTTCAGCTCCTGCGCGCGTCTGAGGGTCGTTTTATACGAGCGAACGTCGGGGTGGAGTTGAAAGGCGTCAGAAGCGGAGTTGAAAGGCGTCGTGGGCGGGGATTGACCGCAAGGGATGGGCGGAGAGATGCGCCGGCAAAAGTCCTTAAGGATCGGCGTTCACCACGCGAACGCGGTCGTATGGGGACCAGTGTACAGAACGCACTTCGCGCGTTCGGGCGCCAGTCGCTTCGCTTCCTCCATCCTCGCCGGAAGCGATCGGATGAGATATTCGATGCACTCCGCGTTGAGCTCCTCCTCCGTCATCGCGGCGCGGCCGCCGCCGCCGGCTTGATCTTTCTTAGCGCCCTTGGCGTCCCCCTGACCGGGCACGAAGAAGTTCGGCAAGTCGCGCTCGATCATGTCGATGTACGCGTCCTTCGCTTTCGCCCCCTCCTCGGCGGTTTCGGGTTCTTCGGGTTTTTTGGTTTTGGTTTTGGTCGTCTCGGCTTTGGGTTTTTTCTCCGCCGTCGCCGCGTCCTCCCGTCTCTCCTCCTCCTCCTCCTCGTCGTCGTCGTCGTCGGAATCGGAATCCGACGACGACGAGTCCGACGACGACGAGTCCGACGAGTCCGACGACGACGACGACGAACTCGCGTCGGAGTCCGAGGACGAATCGTCGTCTTCCGACGGCGGCGGCGGTTTCTTCATTCGCCGCCGCGACGACGACGTCTTCTTCCGCACGCCTCCTTTTTTATTCCGCTCGGACGACGACGCGACGAGCCCCCCCCCGCTGGATCCCCCCGTGGGCCCCGCGCCTCCCGTCAGCGTCCACGTCGTCTTCTCCGCGTACAAATCTTTGAAACTGAACGACTTGTCCGTCGTCACGGTCACGCCCTCTTCTTTATATCGCGCCTCGAGCGCGGCGGCGGTGAACGGCCCGCGCGCGTCGCGGCCGATCGATTTGATGTCCCCGCCAGCCATGAAGAGATCGTTCACCTCCGCGACCGACTTGGGCGCGTCCGCGGCCGGCGCGGCGACCGCGACCGCGCCCTCGCCCTCCTTCTTCTTCGTCCGGAGTTTCTCCTGGAGCTTCTTCTTCTTGAGCTCCATCTCTTTCCGCTGCCGCTCCTTCAGCGGGGCGTCCAGCGGCGCGGGCTTTCTCTTTCGTCCCATTGTTGCCTCCCCCGCGTTGACGACGGCGGCGTCGCGTCGTTCGAAGAGGGAGGGAGGGAGGACGCGCGAGTCGCGACGGCGGCGGCGGGCGGACGCGGCGGGAGTGGCGCGCGCGAAGGGCGCGACGCGACGCGGAGAGGTAGGTCCCCGCGCGACTCGCGCGCGCGTCGAGATGCGCGAGGACGCGGCGACCTCGAAACCTAAAACTTCTGTACGTACGTAGGGTGTTTCAGCGCGTGTTATTCGCTTCGTCGTTACACTACAACTCAACTCCGGTTAACAACGCTGGCCTCGCTCAAGCGGCGGCGGCGTTGACGGGTCCACCCTCGCCTCCTCCGCCTCCGCGGGGACGGCGCGGCTTTCGCGGCGGGCGCTGCTCCTTCGCGCCCTCGGGCGCGGCGGCCGCGGCGGCGGCCGCCGGCGCGGGGACGGGTTTCGGCTTCGTCGTCGCCGCCGCCGGTTTCTCCTCTCGCTCCGCCTTCGGTTTTTTGCTCTTCGGCTTCTTCGCCTTGACGCCCGCGTCGCCGTCCGCCGCGGGCGCCGTCTTGTTCGACGTCGGCGCCTCCCTCGACGACGATTGTTGTTGTCGTTTCGGTTTGTTCTCTTTTTCCTTCTTCTTCGAGGGCGCGGGCGCGGGCGCGGGCGCGGGCGCGGGCGCGGGCGCGGGCTTCGGCTTCGCGTCGTACCCTCGCGTCGGCTTCGCCTCCGGGCGCGCCGACGGAGCTTGTTCTCGATCCCAATGCGATGCCCCACCGCTGGAGCGATACCCCGGCGCGCCTCTTCCGTCTCGTCCGCCGCGGCCGCCGCCGCCGCCAAACGGAGACCCGCCGCCCGGTCCTCTGCCGCCGCCTCTGCCGCCGCCTCTATCGTAACCGCCGCGATAGTGCGCTCCGTCGTGCCCGTGGAACCCCTCGCGCTGCCCGTGCCCGCCTTGGACGGTGTAGTAGTTCGTCTCCTCCCCCCACGCGACGTCGAGGCGGTTGACATCCTTGCGTAACTCCTCGAGCTCGTCCGTCGCCGCGTCCTGCTCGTCCGGGGTGGAGTTGAAAGGCGTCAGTTGGAGTTGAAAGGCGTCGCGGGCGGGGATTGAAAGGAAGCGGTGGGCGGGGAGAGAGGACGGCAAAAGTCCTTAAGGATCGGCGTTCACCACGCGAACGCGGTCGTATGGGGACCAGTGTGACGCGACTCCTACCATGTCGAGGATGTTCTGCACGAACGACTCGACGAGAACTTTCGCCGCCGCCGCCGCGGACGCGGTCCCCAAGACTTTCACCTCCCCGCGCTCGTGATCGACGTCGATCGATATCGCGCCGCTTCGACGCTGGACGTCCTTGATCGTCGCGCCGCCTTTGCCGATGATGACGCGTCGGGTCTTATCGTCCGGCACGGAGACGACCTCCTGTCTGAGCTCTAGCATCCCGCGCGCTTTCCTCACCTCCGCCGGGTCCGCGCCGACGATCCGCACGACGCTCTGGTCCCTGTCCACGACGACGCGATCGATGCGACACTCCTGCTGCGTCTGGCGGATCCGCGCGCCCTTGATACCGACGACGAGGCCCATGAGGTGCGGCTGGACTTTGAACTCGCAGCGGAGCCCCGCGTCGATCTCGCCCTGCACGCGCGCGCGCTCCTCGTCCAGCTTGGGGCCGTTCCATACGAAGCGATGTCGGGGTGGAGTTCATAGGCGTCAGGGGTGGAGTTGAAAGGCGTCGAGGTGTGTCGGGATTGAAAGCGACGTGTGGGCGGAGAGACACGCCGGGAAAAGTCCTTAAGGAATGGCGTTCACCACACGAACGCGGTCGTATGGGAACCAGTGTGAAGGAGAACGCGCCTTGTCTTTCACCGCGAGTCGCTGCTGCAGTCGGAGCCGGTGGTCGAGCACCGCCTCCACGAGAAGCGCCTGTGCGATGCGGGTCG
>NW_003315892.1:0-720 GCF_000151265.4 Micromonas pusilla CCMP1545 | reverse complement strand
ATAACGTCCCCGACCGCGCGACGACGCCGTCGACGGTGCTCGTCTCGCTCTCGCGAAACGGCGACGCCATCGAGTCGATCACGACGAGGCGCACCGGTCGCGCCGCCCCGCCCGGGGGGTCGCTCAGCACCCCCGCGATCGACGCGAGCGCGCACCACAGCCCGTCCGGGTCGTCCAGCGTCTTCACGACGTACACGTGATCCAGCGGGTCGTGGTCGGACGCCGCGAACGCGTCGCGGAGATTTGCGCGTCTTCCCGCGAGCTGCGTGAGGCGCGTCAGCGGCGCCTTGCCCTCCGTGTGCACGTACACGCACGCGCCGTCGAGGCCGCCGCGGTGCGCGGGCATCTGCGCGGCGAGAAGGAGCTGCAGGCACAGCGTCGTCTTCGCGCTGCCAGCCTCGCCCGCGATCTCGGTCACGACGCGCGTCGGGACGCCGCCTCGCAGCCACCAGGGTTTAGGGTTTAGGGTTTAGGGTTTAGGGTTTAGGGTTTAGGGTTTAGGGTTTAGGGTTTAGGGTTTAGGGTTTAGGGTTTAGGGTTTAGGGTTTAGGGTTTAGGGTTTAGGGTTTAGGGTTTAGGGTTTAGGGTTTAGGGTTTAGGGTTTAGGGTTTAGGGTTTAGGGTTTAGGGTTTAGGGTTTAGGGTTTAGGGTTTAGGGTTTAGGGTTTAGGGTTTAGGGTTTAGGGTTTAGGGTTTAGGGTTTAGGGTTTAGGGTTTAGGG
>NW_003315893.1:885308-935878 GCF_000151265.4 Micromonas pusilla CCMP1545 | reverse complement strand
CCGCGGGCTTGCCGCGCCGACGACGCCGCGAAAGCGGAACGTGTTGTCGCCGACGGGGGAGGGGGCGATTCCAGCGTTCGAACCTAGGCCCGTCTTCGCGGTCTGGTTCAGCGCCGCGATCGCGCGCGCGGCGGCTTCTTTGCCGCGCGTCGCGAGGGCTCGCATGGTGCGTGTGGAAGGTGAGTCTCCGCGGGATGGAACGCTACGGCGCGCGCGCGAGCGTGGGTGAGCGTGCCGTCGGGTATGACGCGTCTTGGACGCGTCATCAAAAGCGCCCGTTAGAACAGGTTTTTCCGCGCGAAGCGCGACCTTTCGCGGCTGAAATGTGGTGCAGGAAGTTGCCAGCTCGGATTACCCGCGGAAAGTTGACCCACCTTGTTTGCCCATACGGGAACGCGCGTACGTAGTACGCAAAACTCGAGGCTCGGGGGTCGAACGCGCGACGAAAAGCGTTCGCAAAAATCCCCGTTCGACCGTGCGCTTCATCGGCAACGGCCGCGCCTTCAAACCGCATTTTTCACCGAGCCCGCGACCGATCAACCGTCGCGATCAACCGTCGCGCGACGCGATTGGCCGAGAGAAGAGTAAAAGTCGAACGCCCTCATCCGCGTTCGACCGCAGATTACGTCGCGCGCTCTCGGACCACCCGCGCGTCGAGGGCGCGAGCGCGGTGGGGATGCCGCCGACGAAGCGCGATCGCGCCCGCGCGGACGACGGCGCCGGCGTGTGCCTAGAAGTCGACGCGCGCGCGACGTTCCCCGGGGAGGGGAGGTTCGTGATCTTTTCCACCGACAAAAAAAAAATTCCACACGATGACAGTGGGGATGTCATCACCGCGCGCGACGACGGCGCGGCGAAATCCGAGGACGCGTACGCGGCGTATCGCCTCAGGGACGTTCCCGCGGGGTTCGAGCTGGAATTCCCGGACGACAGCGGCGTCGTGGACGCGAGCGAGCGCGCGCGAGATCCCGCGTCGTCGACGCGCGTTCGACCCCGGGGCGCGTCGTCGAACACCTCAACGCGACGCGACGAACCTCCGTCGTCGCGCGGCGTCATGGAGCTGTGGCACACGTTCACGCCGCCGGCGAAGCGAGGGCGAGGCCTCGCGAAGATCGTCGTCGACGCCGCGCTGAGGTGCGCGGCGTTGAACGGACTGACCGTGGACGCGACGTGCTCGTACGCGCGCCGGGTCCGCGACGCCGCCGCCGCGCCGGCGGCGGCGCCCGCGCCGGCGAAGGACGCGCGCGCGACGAATCAGGAGAAGAGTCAGTCCCCGCCGCCGCGGAAGCGACGGAGGTCGACGACGACGCCGGAGTCGACCAGCGCGCAGGGGATCGCGCTGCTGCAGCTCGCGGCGGCGGCGGCGACGACGACGACGACGCGCGGCGGCGGCGGCGGGTCGACGACGGCGGCGGCGGAAGCTGGAACGTCAACCGTCGCCGTCGCCGCGACCGCGGCCGCTGTCCTCGAGAGTCAGCAGTGCGCGCACGGACGACGGAAGAGCCGGTGCAAGGACTGCAACCCCGCGGGCGCGGCGCGCGCGAGAGAGAGCGGGCGGTGCGTGCACGGGCGCGTCAAGTCGCAGTGCAAAGATTGCGGCGGCGTGTCCATCTGTCAGCACAACCGCCTGCGCGCGATGTGTAAGGACTGCGGCGGCGCGTCGATATGCGTGCACAAGCGCGAGCGGTACTACTGCAAGGAGTGCGGCGGGAACGGGATCTGTCAGCACGGGAAGGTGCGGTCGCGGTGTAAAGACTGCGGCGGGAGCGCGATTTGCGCGCACGGGAGAGAGCGGCGGTACTGCCGCGAGTGCGGGGGGAAGTCGATATGTCCGCACGGGCGACAGAAGAGCAAGTGCAAGGAGTGCGGTGGGGCGTCGATATGCTCGCACGGGCGGCTGAGGAGTCAGTGCAAGGAGTGCGGCGGCGCGTCCATTTGCCCGCACAAACGGCTGAAGCACCGGTGTAAGGAGTGCGCGGCGGCGGCGGCGGCGGCGCGCGCCGGGAGCGGCGAGGGGGCGCGTCCTGCGATACCTCGCCTGCCGCCGCCCGCGCCGCCCGCGGCCAGTTGAGAGGATGAAATCGATCGACGAACGAAGGGATCTTCTGTTCCGATCGAACGTAGCGCGCAGTAAGCACTAGTAGCGAATGAACGAACGCGAGAGCCGTCTAACCGAAAACAGAAAACAGAGTCGCGACGCCGCGGGGTTCATACGTCATCGTAACCTTATTTGAGAAGAAAGAAACGTCAATTACAAGCGGGCTGCTAGATAACTATCACTCCTAAAAACTTCTCGGGTTATTTTTTTGGTTTTTTTTAACGCGACGCCGTTCGAGAGGAAGGGCTCGTCCGAAAACGGGCCCCGCCTCACGCCGCCGCGCTCTTCTTTTTTTTTGCGTTTCGGTCGGTAAAGACTCAGCTTCGGCGCACCGTTTAGTACTCCTCAGCCTCCTCCTCGCCGTCGCCCTCGGCGGACTCGGCGCCAACCTCCTCGTAATCCTTCTCGAGGGCGGCGAGATCCTCGCGGGCCTCGGAGAACTCGCCCTCCTCCATACCTTCGCCGACGTACCAGTGGACGAACGCACGCTTGGCGTACATGAGGTCGAACTTGTGGTCGAGGCGGGAGAACACCTCCGCGATGGCGGTGGAGTTGGAGATCATGCACACGGCGCGCTGCACCTTGGCGAGATCGCCACCCGGAACGACGGTCGGGGGCTGGTAGTTGATACCGCACTTGAAACCGGTCGGGCACCAGTCGACGAACTGAATCGTGCGCTTGGTCTTGATCGTCGCGACGGCGGCGTTGACGTCCTTGGGGACGACGTCGCCACGGTACATGAGGCAGCACGCCATGTACTTGCCGTGGCGGGGATCGCACTTGGCCATCATGGACGCCGGCTCGTACGCGGAGTTAGTGATCTCCGCGACGGAGAGCTGCTCGTGGTACGCCTTCTCCGCCGAGATGACGGGGGCGTACGACGAAAGCATGAAGTGGATGCGCGGGTACGGCACGAGGTTGGTCTGGAACTCCGTGATGTCGACGTTGAGCGCACCGTCGAAACGGAGAGACGCCGTGAGGGAGGAGATGACCTGGCCGACGAGCCTGTTAAGGTTCGTGTACGTCGGGCGCTCGATGTCGAGGGACCGGCGGCAGATGTCGTAGATCGCCTCGTTGTCGAGCATGACGGCGACGTCGGTGTGCTCGAGGAGGGAGTGCGTGGAGAGCACGGAGTTGTACGGCTCAACGACGGCGGTGGACACCTGCGGGGAGGGGTACACCGTGAAGCCGAGCTTGGACTTCTTGCCGTAATCCACGGAGAGGCGCTCGAGGAGGAGGGAACCGAGACCGGAGCCGGTACCACCGCCGACGGCGTTGAAGACCATGAAGCCCTGGAGACCCGTGCAGTTGTCCGCGAGCTTGCGGATGCGGTCGAGGCAGAGGTCAACGATCTCCTTGCCGATGGTGTAGTGACCACGGGCGAAGTTGTTCGCGGCGTCCTCCTTGCCGGAGATGAGCTGCTCGGGGTGGAACAGCTGGCGGTACGTGCCGGTGCGGACCTCGTCGATCACGGTGGGCTCGAGATCGAGGAAGACGCAGCGGGGGACGTGCTTGCCAGCGCCAGTCTCGGAGAAGAAGGTGTTGAACGCGTCGTCGCCGCCGCCGATGGTCTTGTCGGAGGGCATCTGGCCACTGTTCAGGAGGAAGAGGCGAGGGCGGAGGGGGTGGGAGGAAGGGCGCGCGTCAGTCATGACATCAGCGCGCGTCGAGGGGGCGAAGCGTCTTCTTCGCGTCGAAGAGGAGGGAGAAGATATTTCCTTTCCCCCCTCCAAGATGCACACGGCGGTCAACGGGTATAAAAGAGCCCGCGATCTTTCCCCGCGCGCGCCGCCGCGCGAGCGCGGTGCGAGCGCTCCGAGGCGAGAAAACGTCGCGCGAACCCCACGAGGACGTCCCCTCCGCGGTTCGAGCGCGAGCGACGCTCGAACCGCGCCGCGGACGCCCTCGAGACGGGATCTATTTTAGGGTTCATTTTCCCGCTCCGTCGTTTGAAAGAACCCCGTCAAGGCGGGCGGGGACGCACTCGGGCTGGATGCCGTGCTCGAGGCAGTAAAGCTCCCAGCACGCGTTACCGGTCTGGATACCGGCCTGGCCGATGTGGATGGAGATGACTTCACGCATGGTGTAAGAGAAGAGAGAGTTGGGTTTCGAAAGAACGCTGTAAGGACGTCCTGAGGAATGATCTGTTGGGCGCGTCTCTCCGCGGTTTTATTCGCGACGCGGGTCGAGCTTCCTTCGACGAAAATTGGCGAAAGCGCGATCGCCGTGTTCATCGATCGGTTCGACCGCGTCGCGATCAACTTTTGAAACCGAGGGTGGGTCAACTCATCGCACCGAACGCGAGGCAAGACTGAGATGCACTGCATTGCGCACGCGAGACCTCCGAGGGCCCCAAAAAGCTCGCGCGCGCGCACGATGCGGCTCGCGCGGCTCGCCCGCGTCGCCGCGCGCGCGCGGTCCTCCTCCTCCTCCTCCTCCGCGCGGCGCGCCTCGTCCACGACGTCGTCGTCGTCCATCTCCGAGCAGGAGTCCGCGCTCGAGGCCGCGGTCCTGAACTCGTTCGCGCGATGGGTGCGTCCCTCAGCGCCCCGTTCGTTCGTTCTCGTCCGGTCTCCGGTGCCGACATCATCATCATCTCATCGCGTCTCGTCGCCCCGCTTCCCCAACCCCAACACCCCGCGCAGCTCGAATCCAACGGCGCGAAGACGAACGGCGTGCGGATGGTCCAGACGCGAGCCATGAACTGGGGGCTGACCGCGTCGAGAGACGTCGACGAGGGCGCGCGCCTCGCGCGTCTCCCGAGACGTCTTCAGCTGTCGTACCGCCACGACGACGGCGACGACGATTTCGACGACGCGTCGGCCTCGACGTCGACGCCGCCGTCGCTGACGCGCCTGATCGATCAGGTCCCCGCGGACCTGTGGAGCGCGAAGCTCGGGCTCGCGCTGCTCCGCGAGCGCGCGCTCGGCGCCAAGTCGCGCTTCGCGCCGTACGTCCGGCTCCTCCCGGCGGCGCATCAGGCGCGTTCGCATTCACACTGGTCCCCATAAAGACCGCGTTGGCGTGGTGAACGCCGTTTCTTAAGGACTTCGTTCGCCCGGCGCGTCTCTGCGCCCACCACCCCTCGCTGCTTTCAACGCTCGACCCTATGACGCCTATCAACTCCGCTTCTGACCCTAAACCCCTGAACTCCACCCTCCCCTTTCGGCGCGTCAGGGGATCCCGCTGTTTTTCTCGCCCGCCAACGCGGCGGCGTTGCAGTACCCGCCCGTCGCCGCCCAGCTCCGCCGCCGCGCGCGGTTCCTGATGGACTTCGCGGACGGCCCGCTGAAGCAGGCGTACGCGGAAGAGAAAAAGAAACGCCTTCTTCAGGAAGAAGATGGAACGTCAAACGTCGCGTACGCGTCGTCGCCGTTCGACGGGTACGCCGTGGAGGCGGACGCGTTGGGCTGGGCGACGGCGTGCGCGTCGTCGCGCGCGTTTCGCGTCCGCGGCCCGGACCACCCCGCGGCGTTCTTACCCCTGATAGACGTCGCAAACCACGCGTTCGACGCCAGCGCGGTCGTTCGACCGGACCCGGACGACGACGGCGCGGTCGAGCTCGTCGCCGCGAGGCGCGTTTTATCTCACCCTGGTTCCCATACGACCGCGTCGGCGTGGTGAACGCCGTTCCTTAAGGACTTTGCCCGGCGTCTCTCTTCGCCCACCCCCCGCGTTTAATCACCGTCCTCGGCGCCTTTCAACTCCAACTGACGCTTTTCAACTCCACCCCGACTTCAGGCCGTTGCGCGCGGGCGACGCGGTGACGCTGTGTTACGGCGCGTTAAATAACGACGCGTTTTTGCTCGACTACGGGTTCGTGCCGCGCGGGGGCGTTTTGGGGGAGGGGGAAGATGGAACGTCAACCGTCGCGAATTTCAGGGACGACGCGATCGATCTCAATCCGCACGATAGCGCGGGGCTCAGGTGGGACTTGGGGTTGTTGGAGGCTGCGAGGGAGGTCGCGGGGTTGAGCGCGACGCCGTTCGGGGTCTCGACGGGGGCGACTGTGAGAGGTCGCGGCGGCGGCGCGACGGCGGACGACGGCGCCGGGGATCCGTTCGCGCCGTGGCAGCGCCGCGCGCTCGCGGAGTTACGACTCGAGCGCGGTCCCGTCGGCGGGGAAGATGGAACGTCAACCGTCGCGCCGGACCAAGAGATTCTCGTGCGCGCGGACCCGCGGTCGCCGATCGACCACAGGATGCTCGCCGGCGTGCGGGTCCTGTACGCGTCCAAACCCGAGGACCTTCTCGGGCGCGGCGGCGGCCGTGGCGGCCAGGGGGAAGAAGATGGAACGTCAACCGTCGCGACGAATACGAATACGAGTACGAACGCGAACGCGCAGCGCGCGACCCCGCTGACGCAGGAGGAGCTCGGGGATCTGTGGCGCTCGCCGTTGGATCGCACGAGGGAGGCGTACGCGCTCAGGCGCGTTCTCCTTCACACTGGTCCCCATACGACCGCGTCGGCGTGGTGAACGCCGTTCCTTAAGGACTTTGCCCGGCGATTCTCTGCGCCCACCCCTCGGTTTCAATCCCGACACACTTCGGCGCCTTTCAACGCCGCTTCTGACGCCTTTCAACTCCACCCCGACTTCGCTTTGTATGGACCCTCGACCCTCAGAACGTGCCAAGCCGCGTTGGCGCTGGCGCTTGGAAATTTCCAGACGACGCTTCGAGAGGACGCCGTCGAGCTCGCGAAGCTTCGCGGCGAACGCGATCAAAGCGCGGGCGCGGCGCCCGGTCAACTCGGTCAACTCGGCAGCGGCGAAAGGAACGACGCGATCTGCGCGATCGAGTTCCGGATGGGGAAGAAAGAGGTGATCAAGAGAGGGATGGAGGCGATCGACGCGCGGTTGAGGGCGGTGTTGGCGGCGCCCGCCGCGCCCGGAGACTTTTCAGTCGTCCCTCCGAAGTAGTACTGCATGATAAGTCGTCTAGCGTGGGTGCGTGCGGCGTCTCGTGCGCCCAACCCTACCCTGTGCTCTGTATCGTAAACCCTAAACCCTAAACGATGAACCCTAACCCTGTGAACCCGACGCACGCCGCCTCGCCTCGTCGTCGTCGTCGTCTTCGTCCTCGGGCGGCGGCGGCCAGCCCAACGTCGTGCTCCCGGCTTCGACGTAGTGTTTGAAATCCGACGCGTTCGGCGCGCCGACGTCGTATAGGTATTTGAGCACGTCGATGTGCCCGTGCAGGCGCGCGTAGTAGCAGTTCCAGTCGTTCAGCGGCGCGCCTCTCTGGTGCGCCCACTTTAGGACGTCCAAGTGCCCCGCCGCGGCCGCTTGCGAGCACGCGTATCCCCACGGATAGCCTTCGCCGCGCAACCACTTCAGCAGGTGAAGCTTCCCGGCGCCTATGTGCGATACGATACGATACGACACGTGGATGACACGTGGAGGGACAACACGGTCGGTGAGCTCGCGCGTACTCAGATCGCGGATCAGATCCGGTGAGTGACGTGGCACAACGTGTGGCAACGAACGCGCGGACGCACCGGCGGCGTACGCGCAAAAAAAGTCCCCACTCCGATCGAGCGCGCTCTCGAGCAGCTCGCGCGCTCGTCCACCCGACAGCGCCTCCGGGAACCCCGCGTGTGACGTGAGCCACAGCACGCGGTTCACCTGCGTCCGCCAGCACGGGTTCAGCAGTCGCGCGGTCGAGAACGCGTTCGCGGGGAAAATCACGCGGCGCGGCAGCGCGGCGGCGTCCGCCTCGGCGAAGTACCACGCGCGCGAGACGAGGCGAAAGGTGGCTCGCGCGGAGACGTCGGGGACGCGCGCGAGGACGGCGACGGCGATGATGCGCTCGTCCGCGTACGACCTCGACGACGACGTCTCATCAGCGTCTCTCTCGACGTCGTCGTCGTCGTCGTCGTCGTCGCGCGCGGCGTCCATGGCGGCGGGGGGGGTGGGGGGGGGGGCGGCGCGCGTCCTCCTCTCTGCCGAACCTCGGACGAGGAGCCAGGCTCGTCGTGGAAACTCGAGGAAACCCTTCCGTCTGATGAGACCTTCACAATAGCAGGCGACGAGAGATGGCGGACCCGTCCCTCGCCGCGTTCGAGCGCCGCGCGGCGGAGGCGGAGCGTCGCCTCGCCGCGCTCGAGCTCAAGCTCGCGTCCCCCGGCGGCGGCGGCGGCGGTGGCAGCGGCGGCGCGAGCGGCGGCGACCTGCGCGCGTACCAGAAGAAAGTCGTGGCGATGCTGTATGATCTCCGCGCGGACCTGGGGCGCGCGCGCGCGACGACGAACGCCACGGAGCGACGCTGCAGATCTCTGGAGAAAGACCTCGAGGAGGCGCGCGATGTCATCCAGCGCAAGGACTACCGGATCCTGCACCTGTGCCGCGCGTACAGAGAGGCCGTGAAGGAGAAGTGGGACAACATGCCCGAGCTCGAGCCCGAGCCGTCTAATGATGGCGTCGACCCCGCGACGTTGCCGGGGTACAAGCCGAGCGCGGCGGCGGCGGCGCTCATGTCGGCGGAGGCGGCGGCGGCGAAGGAGGAGGAGGGGGAGAAGGAGGCGGCGTGAGGGAGGAGGGGAAGCGCGCGTAGCTAGCACGAGAAAGATGATTGAAAACGAACTCCCGGCCGCCGATCGATCGCGTGCCGTGCCGAAAACACTCTTCTCGCGCGCGCGCCGACCAGGCGCACGCTCCTCGTCCCCCCCCTCCGCATCCCTCTCCTCGAGAGCGTCATGGCGTCGGCGCTTCGCGAGGCCGCGAGGGCGTCGAGACGCGCGTGGAGCGCGACGGCGCGCCCCAGGATGCTCGACGCCGTCCGCGCGTGGACGCGCGATCGGGGAGAGATCGAGATCGGACGACGCGGCGGCGGCTTCGCGACGACCGCGCGAACCGAGTCCGGAGAAGAATCGTCGTCGAGCGGGACGAACCAGAACGGCGCTGCTATCCGCGAGTCCGTATCCCTGAAGCTCGGCCGCGACGGCGTCGAGACCGCGATCGCGTTCGAGACGGGAAGACTCGCGAGGCTCGCCGACGGCGCGGTCATGGCGAGCATGGGCGACAACCGAGTGATGTGCGCCGCGGTCGCCGCGAGAGAGCCGGACCCGAACGCGGGGTTCTTCCCGCTCAACGTCGAGTACCGCGAGCGCGCGAGCGCGTACGGGAAGATCCCGAGCACGTTCACGAGGCGAGAGGGCGCGCCGAAGGACCGCGAGGTGCTCGCGATGCGAGTCGTCGACCGCGCGATACGACCGCTCTTCCCAAAGGCGTTCCGCAACGACACGAGCGTGCAAGCCATCGTCCTCGCGAGCGACCGATCGCTAGACCCGAGCGTCCTCGCGGTGAACGGCGCGTCGGCGGCGTTGCACGCGTCGTCGATCCCGTGGAACGGGCCGGTCGGCGCGGTCCGCGTCGCGGTCGTGAACGACGGCGAGGTGATCGTGACGAACCCGGACGACGCGACGCGGGCGGAGAGCGAGTTTGAGGTGCGTTCTATCTCACACTGGTCCCCGTACGACCGCGTTGGCGTGGTGAACGCCGATCCTTAAGGACTTTCTCATCCGGCGCATCTCTCCGCCCACCGCTCGCTTTCAATCCCGACACACCTCGACGCCTTTCAACTCCATCTGACGCCTTTCAACTCCACCCCGACGTTCGTCGCTTCGTATGGACCCTCGACCCCGAGCTCCTCTACGCCGGCACGGAGGACAGGGCGCTGATGATCGAGGCGTCGGCGACGAAGAGAGGGGGGGTGCCGGAAGCGGTCGTCGCGAAGGCGTTGCGCGCCGCGCACGACGCCGCGAAGCTGCTCATCGCGCCGCAGCGGAGGCTGCGCGAGCGCGTCGGGAAGGAGAAGCGGCCGCTGCCGGAGGAGGCGGACGCGACGGCGGCGGCGGCGGCGAAATTGAAGGCGCTCGCCGTCCCGCGCCTGACGCGACTCTACGAGCTCAAAATTCAGAGCAAGTCGGAGCGCGGGCGGATGATGGCGGAGCTCAAGGCGGAGATCGCGGAGGAACTCGCGACGTCGCACGGGATGGAGCTAACGCCGCAGGCGCTCGACGCCGCGTACCTCGCCGCGAGCTCGCGCGCGATGCGCGATCTCGTTTTCGAAAAAGGTGTCCGCGTCGACGGGCGGAAACTCACCGAGCTGCGGTCGCTCGCCGCGGAGGTGGGCGCGATCCCCGTCGTCCACGGCTCCTCGGTGTTCGAGCGTGGGAACACGCAGGCGCTCGCGACGGTCACGATCGGCAGCGTGGACGACTTTCAACGCCTGGACGCGCCCGTCGGTCCGAAGAACAAAAAGTTTATGCTCCACTACGCGTTCCCGTCCTTCTCCATAAACGAGACGCCGCGGCGCGGCGGCTTATCGCGCCGAGAGATTGGCCACGGCGCGCTCGCGGAGAAGTCCCTCGCGGGGATGATCCCGGACGACGACGCGTACCCGTTCGCGGTGCGCGTCAACGCGGAGACGTTGGAGAGCAACGGGTCTTCTTCGATGGCCGCCGTGTGCGCGGGATCTCTCGCGCTGATGGACGCGGGCGTGCCCATCGCGGAGCACGTGGGCGCCATCTCCGTCGGGCTCGTCATGGACGAGGACGAGGACGGCAACGTGACGAGGCACGCGCTGTTGTCGGACATCATGGGGCTGGAGGACGTGTTGGGGGACATGGACTTTAAGATCGCGGGCACCCGAGGCGGGATCACCGGGATTCAGGCGCGTTCGTATTATTACACCGGTTCCCATACGACCCCGTCGGCGTGGTGAACGTCGATCCTTAAGGACTTGACTTCCCGGCGTCTCTCTCCGCCCAACAACCTTACGGTTTCAATCACCGCCAACGCCGCCTCCAACTGACGCCTTTCAACTCCACCCCGACGTTCGTTCGCTCGCGCGGACCCTCGACCCTCAGTTGGACTGCAAGCCGCAGGGCATCCCGCTCGACATCCTGTGCGAAGCGCTCGACGAGGCGTCCGTCGCGAGGAACCAGGTCATCGACGAGATGTACGCCGCGATCGCGAGGCCGAGGGAAGCGGACGAGATGTCCGCGTTCACGCCGCGGTACGCGACGCTCGAGATGGACCAAAAGTTTGTCGGCAAGCTCATCGGGCCGCAGGGCTCGACGATCAAGAACATCGAGGCGACGACGTCGGCGAAGATCTCCATCCGCCAGGCCGAGCCCGCCGCGGGCGAGCTCGCCGCGCGCGTCGGCATATTCGCCCCGTCGAAGGACGCGCTCGCGCTCGCGGTCGAGCAGGTGGAGCTTCTGACGAAGGAGGTGGAGAAGGGCGCGACGTACGGCGCGACGGTGATCGATACGAAGCCCTTCGGGTGGATCGTGCGCGCGCCGACGGGGTGCGAGGGCTTACTGCACGTGACCGAGTACTCGTGGGACGGCGGGTTCATCAGCGAGAGCGAGGTGGAGAGCCTGATGCCGGTCGGGACGGAGGTGGAGGTGAAGTGCGTGGACGTCAAGCCGGGGAGGAACGGGAAGACGGAGCGGTCGTTTTCGGTGAAGCAGCTGACGCCGCCGCCGGAGGGTCACGTCTCGCCGCCTCCGAAGCCGCGGATTGGGATGGGCAGGGGCGCCAGAGGGAGCAGCGCGGGGCAAGGGAGCGTCGGCGGCGTCGCCGCGGACCGGCCGAGCATCTACGTTCGAAACCCGGACGGGACGTTGAAGAAGCCGCTCCAGCGCATCGCAGACGCGGCGAAGTGATACGATGATACCGTACGTAGGCCGCCGGCGGATCGATCGTTCGAGTCGTCTGTCCGTCGTCTCGATTAAAATAATAAGTTTCCGTCGCCGGGCGTGAATGCATGACTTCGTCGGTCGGTCGGTCGATCGATCGATCGATCGCCTCGGCTACCTCCCGCCGCCGTTCCCGTTAAAATCCATTCTCTTCGCGAGCGGCTCCTCGACGAGGTCGTAGAACAACCGCCGCCGGTTCTTGATGATCGCGTCGAACATCGCGCCGGCGAACCGCGCCGCCGTCGCGCGCTGTTTCCCGTCGTTTCGCATCGTCTTCCCCGACCCCGCCGCCTTGACGCCGTCCAGCGCGTCCCCGTACCTCGCGCCGTCGCCCCTCACGACGCGATATAAATCGTCCTCCGCGCGCACCGCGGCGACGAACCCCGCGCCCGACGCCTCGAGCTCCAGCCGCAGGTCCCGGTCGTCGCGCGGGCCGTCGCTCCATCGCCACGCGTCCGCCGCCGACGGCGCGCGCCAGTCCCCGAGCGTCTCGTCCCTCGCGAACCTGTGGGTGAAGCGATCGGTCAGTCGAACGTCTTACCGGTCAAACGTTGAAAGGGAAGTGCGGGTGAAGAGTGACGACGGGGAAAGTCCTTAAGGAACGGCGTTCACATCGCGAACGGGGTCGTATGGGAAGCAGTCTCACACCTCGCCAGCCGCGCGCGCGTCTCCATCTCCTCTCGAACCGCGTCCGGGATCGGCGGCGCGGCGGCGGCGGCGGCGGCGGCCTTCTCTGCCGCTACCGCGGCGGCGTCCGCGGCGGCGAGCTCCTCCTCCTCTCTCGCCTTGGCTTCTCTCTCTTCGCGGACGCGCGCTTCGTACGCCTCTTTGCTCTCCCGCGTGCCCTTCCGCTCGCCCCAGGACACGTCGCTGTCGTACCCGCCGCCGCGGATTTCGCCGTCCTCGTCGCCGGCGTCAGAGCCTTCCGCCTTCTTCGCGTCGGCTTCGTATTTCGCGGCGGCGATGACCTCGATCGCCCACCGCGGGATGATGAGGTCGCCGGGACGCTTCTTCTCCGCCGCTTCAACCGCCGCCGCGCGCATCGCGTCGCGATCTCTCGGGTCGACCGGCCCCGAGGTCGCCGCGCCTCTTTTTCCCCCCTTTCCCTTTCCTTTCGTACCAGGCGATCTCGTCGTCGCGTCGATCGGTCTCGTCGGGATCTCCACCGGCTTCGCGGGTTCGAACACCGGCGGTTGGCCGTTCGTTGCGTGCGCCTTTTTCGGGAGCTTCGCCGCGCCGCCGTCGCCGTCGCCGCCGTCGTCCCTCGCGCGCTTCGTCCCACCCCCACCACCGCCGCCGCCGCCGTTTCCGCCCTCTTTACCTAGCCGCGACGGCGACGGGTCGGACGACGGCCCGCCGCCGCCGCGGCCGCCGCGATCGGTCGCGGGGGAGCTCCCGCCGGATGCGCTCCCCCCCATCCCTCCGAGGTGTAAGAAACTCCCCTTGGTCGCCATTCCGCCGCCTTTCTCGCCGCCGTCGCCCTTCCCGCCCTCCTTCCCGCTCCCGATGTCGCGAACGAACGCGATGAGCTTCTCGCCGAACTTCCCCTCGCGCATCATCCGCTTCACGCGGTCTTCCACGGACTCTTTGTAGACGTATTTCGCGCGAATCTCCGCGGGGAACTTCTTCGCGTCCTCGGCGTCGCGGCGCGCGATGGGATCCCCGGTCTCCTCGTCGTCGTCCTCGCCGCCAGCTGTACCGCCGCCGCCCGCGGTGTTTCTCTTCGACGGCGCCTCCGCGGCGGCGATCGCGGCGGCGACGTCGATCTTCCCCGCGCTCTTCCTCGCTCTCATCTCCCCCAGCGTCGTCCACCGCTCCTCCCCGGACCGCGTCACCTTCAGATCGTCGGTGATGTAACGCGCGTCGAGCCACTGCGCGAGGTGCGACCACGGGTACGGGCCCTGGACGTTGTTCTGAAGGTCGACGTAGAAGTACGTCTCCATGCCCGCGTCGTCGTTCGGACCGACCGGGGCCCCCATGGTGACTCCGCGCGGCGTGCGGTCGCGCCCGCGCGAGTGATCGTCGCAACCCTAAGAACGTCGGATTCCGCCTGCAGAAACGATGAAGTCGTCGCGCGAGCTTCAAAAAAGCGCACGGCATCGTTATTCCCCTCTCAGTGCCACGGCCGCGGCCGGCCGATGGCGGTCTCCGTGTGGCGCGCCGCGACGCTCGCGCGCGTCGTCACCCTCGCCGCGGTGTTTCTCTTCGACGCGCTCGTGCCGGATTACGACACGTCCGCGCGGCACTCGTCGTCGTCGTCGTCGTCGTCGTGGGCGTGTCGCGCGGTCGAGGGAGCGATGACGTGGGATTCGGTGTACTACCTCGATATCGCCGCGCGCGGGTACGCGCACGAGCAGAACCGCGCGTTCTTCCCGGCGTACCCGATCGCGATGCGCTTCGTCGAACGCGCGACGCGCCTCGGCGGCGGCGGCGAAAGCGAACCCTCGCGCTGCGGCCTCGCGACGAGCGCGCTGATGATCTCGAATCTCGCGCACGTTCTCGGCGCGGCGACGCTCGAACACCTCGGCCTCGCCGTCGTCGGCGACGCCGCGCTCGCGCGCGCGGCGGCGCTGCTGTACGCGTTCAACCCCGCGAGCGTGTTCCACGGGGTCGCGTACACGGAGTCGCTCTTCGCGCTCGCGTCGTTCGTCGGATGCCTGTGCGTCGCGCGAGGGAGGCGAAACATCGCGACGGCGGTCTTCTTCGTCGCGGCGGCGACGCGAAGCAATGGCGTCCTCCTGGCGACGCACCTCCTCTGGGATCTCCTCGACCGCGTGATCCTCCGCGCGTGGGGGAAGAGCGCGTTCGCACGGAAGCGGCGCGCGATCGAGACCCCGGGGAGCGAGATCGGGGTGTCGCCGCCCGCGGAGGACGACAGCGCCGCGAAGGGCGCCGCCGGGAAAGTCCCGGCGCGCTTCGCGGACGCCGCCGCCTATTCCGCCGCCGGGGACGCGATGAAGCTCCTCGCGTCGATCGCCGCGTGCGTCGCGCGGTGCGGCGTCGTCGCGCTCGCGCCGTACCTCGTCGACCGCGACGCGCGGAAGGCTTACTGCGGCGCCGGGAGGAGAGTGGGCGACCGGAGGCCGTGGTGCGACGACGCGCGGACGCCGGCGTACGCGTTTATTCAGTCGCGGTACTGGAACGTCGGCTTTCTGAGGTACTTCGAGCGGAAGCAGCTCCCGAACTTTCTCCTCGCCGCGCCGATGCTTGTCGTCGCGTCGCACGCGACGTGGCAGCACTTCTGCGGGACGCAGTCCAAGCGCGAGCGACGCGACGCGTACGGCTTGCACGGAAGAAACGCGCGCGCGCACTTCATCGTGTGCGGCGCCGTCGCGTTCGCGTGCTTCTTCTTCGCGCGCGTCGAAGTCGCCACGCGGTTGCTGTCCACGTCGCCCGCGGTGTACTGGCACGTCGCGCACCACGGCCGAGGCGGCGGGAGCCGGTCGTTCACGCACGACTCGGAGGACGACGCGGAGTCGTTCGGCGCGAACCGGGAGAGGTTTCAGAGGGCGTGGTGCGTCTATTCGTTGTCGTACCTCGCCGTCGGCGCGCTGTTGTTTCCAAACTTTTACCCGTGGGTGTGAGACTGTGATGGCAGAGCCCGGGACAGTGAACCAGAGAGCCATCACTGTCCGGTCAAGCCATCACTGTAGGATAGTTCGCCGACGGGAGTAGCTAACTAAGCGGTAGTATTTCTATGTAAAAGAAGGTAGCGGGGTAGGACGACGCATCCATCACCCGTCGACGTCCATCGCTTTTTCTCTCTCCTCCTCCTCCTCCTTATCCTCCGTCTCCTCGCGCGTCGCGCCGTCGATCGCGCGCCGCACCGTCGCTCGCAGCGCGTCGTTCGGCGGGTTTCCCATCGTCGCCTCCGCCGCCGCCGCGTCCGCGCGCAACTTCGCGAGCGCCGCCCGCTTCTCCCGCACCTGCTCCGACAGCACGTGCTCCAGCGTGCTCCGCGCCTGCGACGGCCGTATCGAGTTGAGCAGATGATGCATGTTGTTCAGGAGCAGCGTGATCTCTTCGACGCGACGCGCGTACGTCGACGGCGCCGCGCGCGTCGCGTCGACGAGCGCGACGAATCGCGCGAGCGTCTCCGCGTTCAATCGCTTGAGCTCCTCGCGCAGGTCCACGCCCTCGCCCTCGCTGAGATACAGCTTGCTCTGCTCGAACGGCGGGTCCGAGATGACCGTCTGCGTGGGGGTGGGGTGTGGGGGGTGGGGGGGATGATCGGTCGGCGGGAGGCGCGGACGGATCGATCGGTCGATCGATCGGTCGGATCTGCGCGCGCTGGAGGGCGGGAAGGATGGATTTGATTCGACGACGACGGGCGGGGGGACGGCGCACCGAGTGACGCTCGCCGTAGACGACGTACTCGCCCACGACCGGCGCCGGTGGCGGCGGAGGCGGCGTCGTCGCGTCAGGGGCGTAGAGCTTGTAGAACCCCGGGGGTGGGGGGTACGTCGACGACATGACCGCGCCGCCGTGCCGCCCCCACTGACGCTCGCCGTTCGGAGAAGTTCGAGGAAATTTTCTGCGAGTTCGCTGCTGCTTTCAAACGAGACCTAAAAAGCCACGACGGCTGCTTCGCGCGGCGCTTTTCCTCGCGCCGCCGCACGTCGCGATGCCGAAGGTGAAGCTGCCGCGGAAGCTCCGCGATCTCGCGAAGACGGCGAAAAGCGGGTGCGGGGAGGCGGCGTACGCGATCGCCGAGCACTACCTCAACGGGACCGGCGGCGTGGAGAAAAACGACGACCTCGCACGTCAGTGGCTCGAGAAGGGCGCGGAGCTGGGGAACGCTGACGCGCAGAGATTTCTCGGCTTCGGATACAACACAGAAGGTGATCACGACGCCGCGTTGAAGTGGTACGAGAGAGCCGCGGCGCAGGGTCACACCAGCGCCATGTACAGCCTCGGCTTTCTCTACAAAGAAGGCGAGGGCGTCGAGCAAAACATAACGACGGCAGCTGAGTGGTGGCGGAGGGCCGCGTGTAAGGGTCATGCTCCATCCCAATGCAACTACGGGGCTTATCTCGCCGACGTGACGCTCGAGTACGAAGAGGCGATGACGTGGTACGAGAAAGCCGCGGCGCAAGGCGTAGCGAATGCAATGTGCAACATCGGGGATATGTACTACCACGGCAAAGGCGTGCGGCCCGACTCGTCGAAGGCGCGGGAGTGGTGGGAGAAAGCCGCCGCGCTGGGACACGAAGTCGCGAAGAATACACTGACAAGACATACCACGGAAGATTTGGAACATTCGCTGAATCGCACTGCTGTGCTTGATGATACCAACTTTGTGCTTCAAGAGAAATGGCTCAGGAATGCCGTGGCAGAGAGGGGTGACAAAAAAGACGTGGATCTTCTCAACTACGTCCACGCCGCAAAAAAAAAAACGCTTCTCGATGCCATGGAACTCTCCGGGTTGCAGATGACCGACGAGGCTGTGGAGCGCTACGTCTCTGGACCTCTTCCCGACCACGATGCGTGTGGTAAATTTGATAATCTCGCGCGTTGCTTCCTCCACGGAAGGTGCGGACTCGAGAAGAACCTTCGGTTGGCCAAGGAGATGTTCAAAGTTGCCGAAATTTACTACCCGGACAACGCTGCCGTCGCCGAGGAGCTCGTGAAACTTCGCGCGTGCGTCACGTGTGGCAGGACCGACGCTCGCTGGGGATGCAAGCTGTGCCGCGGCGTGCGGTACTGCGACAAGCGGTGCCAGCAGCGCGACTGGAACCGCGGCGATCCGCCGCACAAAGAAACGTGCGCGCGCGTCGTGCACATGTTTCCTCCCGGATTTTTCGGGGCGCTTCGCGAAAAAGTTGCGAAGGAGGAAGAAGCGTCGGCCTGAACTACGACAGCAATCACGACAGCACCACGAATTACGCGCATGTAATGAACGAACGAACGAACGAACGAACGAACGACGCGACGCGCGATTCATCAGCGTTTTATACTCGCGATAGTTTTCGTGTGCACGCGCAGTCGTTTCTAAATTCTAAACTCGCCGCTCATCGCTCCACGCGTCCACCGCCGCCGCCGCGGCGCGCCGACGGACCATCTTCATGTCCGGTAACGCCTCCCACGCGGGCGTTTCGCTACTGTCTCTAATCCATCCGCGAACGTCGATACGAAACGCCGCGCCGGTCCATCTCCCGACCGTGCTCCCGCCGATCGCGTACACGCGTCCCCCTTTCGCGGCGCACGCGAACCCGTACCACTCCGGCAGCGGCAGCGGCGATATCAACGCGTACGCGTCCTCGGCGGTATCGTACCGCCACAACGCGCCGGTTTCTGTCGTCGCGGGCGCGGCTTTCGCCCGCGGCATTTCGAGTTCCGTCGCCGCGGGGACGGGCTGCGGCGCCGCGTCGCGATCGCCGCCGCCGCCCTCCGCCGCCGCCGCCGCTTTCGCCGCAGCCTTCTCCGCCTTCCTCCGATTCTTCTCCGCTCGGTTCTTACTCACCTCCTTCACCGCGCCCAAGCCCCCCTTGCCGCCGCCGCCGCCGCCGCCGCCGCCTTCCTTATCCGCGCCCCACGTCAGCACGTACACGACGTCGTCCTCGTCCACGCACGCGCACGCGCACGCGCCAGTGGGCAGATCCCGCGCGTACCTCCACTCGTCCGCCGCCGGGTCGTACGCCTCCGCGGAGGACGTGGGTCCGACCCGCGCGTCGTCGCTGACTCTGCCTCCGAACACGTAGACGCGCCCATCGGATAACCCCGCGGCGGCGTGGAGCTTACGTGGCGTGTTGAGAGGCGCGAGAGACCGCCACGTGTACGACGACGACGACGAGGACGTATCCCGGAGATCCAGAAAATCCACGGCGCCGACGCACGCGTCGCCGTTCGCCCACCCGCCCGTCGCGCACACGCCCCAGTCGCCGACGCTGCACCCCGCGACCGCGTGCCTCGGCACGCGCACGCTGCCGGCGGGGGTCCAGCGCGGCCGGTCGGGGGCGTCGGGGGGGTGGTCGGTCGTCGATGCGACCGCGCGCAGCGCCTCCGCGCAGCCGAGGTTCTGTAGTGTAGTAGAGGAAGTACGTAGTACTACGCGCGGTCAGTCGATGGGTTGAACGGTCGCGTTTGAAACCAAAAGACGAACGGGTGAACGCGTGAATGGAGAAACCAAACCAACGAACGCGCACCGACTTGACCCCGCCGCCAGCGACGGCGTAGACGACCCCCCCGCACGCCGCGAGCGCGTGCGACCCCCTCGGGTGCTCCATGTGCGGCCCCCGCTCCCATCGGCCGCGCGCGATGGAATAACGCTCCGTGACGCCGACCGTCCGCCCGCGGTTGCGCCCCCCCGCGACGTACACGTACCCGTCGTCGTCGTCGACGGCATCGCCATCGCCCGACGTGATAGCAGCCCTACTAGTAACGCCCGCGGTGCCGTCGTTCGGGTCGCGAATCGGCGCCGCGCCCGGGGCGAGCCCTTCGCTGACGACGGCTCGGTCCCGCGCGCGTCTCGCGTCGTCGCACGCGCTCGCGACGTGCCCCGCCTCTCCGCACCAGTGGCATCGCTCGTGGTCGTGCGGGCACGCGTCGCCGCGAATGCGCTTCAGGCATCCTTGCTTCGAGTAGTTATGAAAGCGGCACGCCTCGCGCGTTACGCCGTCGGCGGCGCTCGTCACGAACCTCGGGGGGTACTTCAGCGGGTACCGGTCGAAGACGCCCGGCGCGGCGGGCGCCGCGGACTTGGCCTCGTGCGTCCTCTTGAACGCGCTCCTCGCGCGGACGTTCTTCGTCTCCCTGACGCAGACATCGTTCCAGAAACGCATCGGGAGGGGGCGTTCGTTGAGCGCGTCATCAGGGTGCGGCGCGGCTGCCACGACCGCGACGGCTTCGTCGTACAGCGCTTCGCATTTCACGTCATCAGGGTGCGGCGCGGCGGCCGCGACCGCGACGGCTTCGTCGTACAGCGCTTCGCATTTCACGACCACGACCCTCGGATCCGCGGACTTCGCGATGGACGGCAGCAGCCGCACGAGCGCCTCCGCGGGTCGCACGCCTCCGATGTCGACGAAGACGCACGCCGCGCCGGCGAGATGCCGCGCGAGGAGCGCGGGGTCCTCGAGCGCGTCTAGGCGCTCGAAGCGGATCGTTGGATGCCTCGACCGCGACAGCTCCACGAACGCGGCGCTGACGTCGACGCCGACGACGAGCGACGCGTCACCGACCGCGGCCGCCAGCGCGGCGGTCGCGTCGCCGTGCGCGCTGCCGACGTCCGCGCACCGCTCGCCCTCGCGCGGGACGCGTCGCGCGAGCGCGCGATACGTCGCGGTGGAGCGACACAGGACGACCGATCTCGAGCTCGACGAGTCGTCGCGATGGAGATGGAGTCGCGACGCGACCGCGGCGGCGGTCGCGGCCGCCCCGCGCGCGTCCTCGCCGCCGCCGTCGACGCGCTCGCGCGCGACGACGAAGACGCGCGACTCGAGCGCGCGCGTCGCCGCGGCGATCGCGTCGGCCTCGTCGTCGTCGTCCATCCCGGAGGGAGACCCCCGACCCCCGCGGCGGCGGAAGTGCGTCAATCTCGGCACCGCGCGCGTTCGTCGTTCATCGACGTCTCGGAATAAACGCATCTGTCGAGGTTATCCATTCGTCTCCCGCGCGCGCCTCGCCTCGCCTCGCCTCGCCTCGCCTCGCGCGACAGACGAGACATGGTCCTCGACACGCGCGTGACGCGCCTTCTCGGGATCGAGCACCCGATCATCCAGGGCGGGATGCACTACGTCGGGTACGCGGTCCTCGCCGCCGCGGTGTCGAACGCGGGCGGTTTAGGCACGGTCACGGCGCTCACGCAGAAATCTCCGGAGGATCTGCGCGCTGAGATCCGACGCGTCCGCGCGCTCACGTCGAAGCCGTTCGCGGTGAACCTGACGCTCCTGCCGTCGCTCGCGCCGCCGGACTACGGCGCGTACGCGCGCGTGATCGTGGAGGAGAAGGTGCCGGTCGTGGAGACCGCGGGGCGGAACCCGGCGGAGTGGATCACGTTCTTCAAAAAACACGGAATACTCGTGATACACAAGTGCGTCGCGATCAAACACGCGCTGACCGCCGAGAGGCTCGGCGCGGACTGCATAAGCATGGACGGGTTCGAGTGCGCGGGGCACCCCGGCGAGGACGACGTCGGGAACTATGTGCTGCTCGCCAAGGCGGCGAAGAAGTTGACGATCCCGTTCGTCGCGAGCGGCGGCGTCGGCACCGGGAGCCAGCTCGCGGCGGCGCTCGCGCTCGGCGCGGAGGGCGTGAACTGCGGCACGCGGTTCATGGCGACGACCGAGGCGCCCATCCACGACGGAATCAAGCGCGCGCTCGTGAAGGGCGACGAGCGGAGCACGACGCTCGTGATGCAGAGCGTCGGGAACACGGAGCGCGTGTTTAAGAACAGGGTGACGACGGAGGTGCGGGAGATCGAGAAGAGAAACCCGGGGAAGATCGAGGCGATTCGTGAGCGGGGAGAATTACCGGAAGAGTTTTCAGGAGAGCGGCGACCCCGACAGCAGCGTGTGGAGCGCGGGGATCGTCATGGGGCTGATCGACGACGTCCCTTCGTGCGACGCGTTAGTGAAGAGGATGGTCGCAGAGGCGGAGGAAATCATCACGGGGCGGCTCGCCGGTTTGGTGCGAGGGCGGTCGAGGCTGTGACGCGCGCGAGTTGAAGTCGAAGTCGGCGGCGTCCATTTCGTTAATAAACCTTCGTCGGTTGAGCATGCATAATTTACATCATCGCGATCTCTGTGTTCCCTCCCATCGCGCATCGCGGACGACGATATGTACAGGCGGGCGAAAACTCGCACTCGCACTCGTCGTCGCATCGCGTCGCGTCGCGTCGCGTCGCCCTAACGGTCCAGTCCTCGGCGCGGCGGCTCTTCGGACTCGCCCATCACATCATCTCGCGGGTTCACATCACCTCACGCCAACCCGAGCGCCTTGAGTTCCTTCTCCGTCGCCGCGTCCGTCGCGAGCAACGTAAACGCGAACGAGTTGATGACGAGCGTGTTCCCGACGTAAAAGTCCCGCGCGCCGTACGCCGTCGTCTTGCTCCCGGGCTTCTTCACCGGTTCGAACGTCCGCTCGAGGAACTTCCCGCCGACGTGCCCGCTGTTCTTCATCGGCGGCTCGTACACCGAGACGGTGCCGTCGACGAGGTAGTACGTGATGACGAAGCGTCGGTCGACGTCCACGGATAACGTCCCGGGGGCGGGCGGGTGCGCGGCGGTAAACGTCAGCGTCCGCCCGTCGTTCTTCTCAAAGTTTATCACATCCTTCGGCGGACGTCGCGGGACCAGCGACACGCAGTTGCGGAGGGAATCCTCCTCGCTGCCGATGCCGTCGTGCGGCGGCACGGGCGCGACTTTCCTCGCGCGAGCGCCGTCGTCAACCGCCCGCGGCGCCATCTCCGCGAGCGTCCTGCCCTTTTCCTTGACGAAATACCCCCGCGTGAACTCGTCCACGTCGTAGACGGTCAAATCGCGGCCGTACACGCCGACGACGCCGCCGACGCGCAAGTCGTCGACGGTGACGTAGCCGCCGGCGCCGTTGGCGCCGCCGCCGGGGGGACCGACGGCGAACCCGCCGCCAGACGGGAGCATCGACCGCGCGAGCATCTTCGGGAACGGGTCGCGCCCGCGGTTGTGAATCCCCGTGGACTCCAACACCTCGATCGTGCCGTCGCTGAGGTAGTAGTTCAGGGTGTATCGCACCAGCGCGCCGCCCTCGTTCGCGCGGTCGTCCCACGCGCAGAAGAATCGCAGCACGCGTCGGTCGAACCGGTCCTTCTTCGGGCCGTTCTATACAAGCGAACGTCGGGGTGGAGTTGAAAGGCGTCAGGTGGAGTTGAAAGGCGTCGAGGACGGGTATTGAAAGCGTGGGGTGGGCGGAGAGAAACGACGGCGAAAGTCCTTAAGGATCGGCGTTCACCACGCCAACGCGGTCGTATGGGGACCAGTGTATAGAACGCGCCTTAGTCTCCGCCGCCGCGCCGGCGACGACGACGCCCAGCGGCGACGCGTTCGCGTTCGCGTCTTCGAACACGCGCTTCCCGCCGACGCCACGGAGACCCATGCCGATCGTGCCGAGCACGCTCGGGCCCTCGTCGATCAGCCCGTCGGGGATCTCCGTGTTCGGCGCGAGGACGACGCCCTCGCGCGCGAGAAACTCGCGCGTGAAATCGTCGCACGCCGTGACGTTGTACTCGCGTCCGTAAATCACGACGGGCTCGCCGACGCGGAGGTGGTGAAACGTGAGGTCGCGCCCGTCGCTCGCGACCGCGCGGTGACGCTTCAGGAGCTTCCCTTGGTCCAGCCCGCTGTTGTCCACCCTCGGTTCGCACACGTCCACGGTGCCGTCTTCGAGGTAGAATCGAATCGCGCACGATCGCACGCGCTCGCGGCCGTCGACGCTGGGCTCGACGAAGTACGCCGCGTACGCGAGCTGCTGCGCGTCGTACGCGACCCACACCGGGATGCTGCTGCCGTCGCCGAGGTGCATGTCGCCGAGCGCGGCGACCGCGGGCGCGCCCGGCGGCGGCGGCGGTTTGTTTTGCGGGTCGACGGCGACGTCGCGCTTGGCTTTGGTCGTCGCGGTGAAGCCCGCGGTGCGTTGGGTCATCGGGCGCACTTCCGCCTGGAGGGATTTGGAGGAGAGATTTGGAGGGTTGGCGTCGGCGGGTTGGCGTCGGCGCGAGGGGTTGGGTTGTCGCGGGAGGAAGGAAGGAAGGAAGTGATGAACGATGACGCGCGGAACGCCAGCTTTATAATGCGAAAAAAGCGAACGAGACGGCGACGTGCCTCGATCTCCGCGTCGACCTCCATGCGCTCGGTGCGCGGCCGCGCCGGGTGCGCCTGCTCCGGGAGCCCCGCGACGCGGATCGTGCCGTTCTTGTACGCGAGCGTCTGCGGGATCATCTTCGGGGGAATCTGCGGGAGCGCGGGGGGAGGAGGGGGGCGAACGCGCGTCAGGTGGACGGCTCCACCGGTCGCGACGTCTAATCTCTCGGAACGGGGGAACGAGCCGCGGACGCGCGAAGACGCGCGCGATCGCCGAGGGTCGCTCCGCGCGCGCGCACCCGAGGATCGACGAAGCTGTACCCCGGCAGCTTCGGGAGCGCGTTCACGTCGAGTGACACCATGGTGGGCGCGGCGTCGGTGCGCGGCGACGTGTGCGGCGCGTCGCGACCCCCGCAGCGCCCGTCAACATCGCAGATTTCGCCGTGGTGTCGGAAACGCCGTCGCGTCGGTTTCACGAGTACTCATACTAAAAACCCATAGAGTAAAAATACATGTAGTACGGTTATTTCGTATGGGCATTTAGTGCGATGAGAGTACGTGTACATCGATCAGGAACAAAATCCTTCTTCGACGCTTCGTCCTCCTTCGATCGTCCTCCTTCGCCCCTCGTAGTCCGCCCGCGCGCGCCGCACGACCGAAGCGCCACCGTTCGCGACCATGGGCGGCGGGTTCGATTACAGCAAGTGGGACAAGCTCGAGCTCTCGGACGACGAGGACGACCACCCGGGCGCGCAGTTCATCGAGGCGAACACGCTGCGGCGGATCAAGCGGCAGTCGCACGAGCAAAAGACGGAGGAGAAGAACCAGAAGATCCAATCGCTGATGGGCGAGATGAAGGACGCGCTGAAGACGATCGCCGCCGTCAAGCACGACGCCGGGGACGCGCCGCTGACGGAGGAGCAAGAGCTGGCGACGAGGGCGGCGCAGGAGAAGCACGACGCCGCGAGAGCGGCGATCGACGCGGAGGAGAGAGAGCGGAAGTTCAACGCGGAGGAATGGTGCCACGTCTCGAACACGTTCGACCGCTCGCTCGTCGGCGCCGCGTGCGTCGCGGACGAGGGCGAGGAGGAGTTGGAGTACGAGCCGTACGTGAAGAAGTACGGCGAGCAGCTCGAGGAGGTGGCGCGCGCGAACTTCAACGATTACGCGGACATGGCGGAGCACTTTCAGGCGCGTTCTATACACTGGTCCCCATACGACCGCGTTCGCGTGGTGAACGCCGATCCTTAAGGACTTTGCCCGGCGCGTCTCTCCGCCCACCCCTCGCTTTCAATCCCCGCCATCGACGCCTTTCAACTCCAACTGACGCCTACGAACTCCACCCCGACGTTCGCTTGTATGGAATCGCCCTCAGCTTCGAACGCATCTGCTCACGGAGCACAGCATGGGATGGATGCTTCTGAAGTGTCTCTTCCTGGAGATGGACGGCAAGCGCGACGAGATGCGAATCGCCGCGAAGGTTGGGTACGCGCTGAAGTGCGTGCTAGACTTCGCGGAGGCGGGGGGGAAGACGATGAAGGACGCGGCGCGCCCGTTCTTCACGAGGCTCGCGACGCACCCGGAGGTGCTGACGGAGTACCACAAGAGCCTCGACGATTACGTCGATAAGGTGCGTTCTATCTCACACTGGTCCCCATACGACCGCGTTCGCGTGGTGAACGCCGATCCTTAAGGACTTTTGCCGTCGTCTCTCTCCGCCCAGGGTCCCACGGTTTCAATCCCCGCCCTAGATGCCTTTCAACTCCACCTGACGCCTTTGAACTCCACCCCGACGTTCGCTCGTATGGAACGACCCTAAGCTCGTACAGCGCGCGAAGGAAAAGAAACTCGAGGAGGAGGCGGAGAAGTTCGCGGCGCAGAGCTCGCTCGCGCAGGCGGCCGCGATCGACGAGGTCCCGCGCGAAGAACGGCTGGGCCCCGGCGGGTTAGACCCCGTGGAAGTCTTCGACTCGTTGCCGAAGGAGATGCAAGACGCGTTCGAGTCTGGGGACGTGGACAAGCTGCGGGAGTTCGTCAACGGGCTCTCGATGGACGAGGCCAGGCATCACATGAGACGGATGGTGGACGCTGGGTTGTGGGTGCCGAAGCCGGGGGAGGAAGGGTCCGCGCTGCAGCCGGGGCCGGACGCGACGGAGGAGGATGAGGAGGAGGAGGAGGAGGAAGAAAAGGACGCGTGATGAGACGGCGGCGAGAGAACGCGCCGACGTAATTTGACGACGAATCCTTACGTTAGTCTATCGTCTCTCGCGCGTCGCTCGCCTCTTCTAGTCGATCATCGATATCCGTCTACTACCCCCGCGCCTCCTATCGACGCTATGAACGCCTCTATCTCGGGCGCGTATATCACCCCGTCGCCGCCGCCGCCGCTCGACGCTCCGCCTTCCGCGTACAACACCAGCGGCGGCGCCACCCGACGAAGTTCCGAAGCCGCCTCCGTCCCGTCCGGAAACCGCGCGTCGACCAGCGCGAGCGTCGGCGCGCCGTCCGCCTCCGCCTTCGCGTCGTGGTATACGTACCGCGTCGTCGTCTTACGCAGCCCGGCGGCGTCGACCGCGTCCCAAGCGTCGCGGACACGATCCGCGGGGTAGATCACGTGCATCGAAGCGGCGTTCGTTCTCTTCTCCCTCCCCCTCTCCTCTCCCTCGGGCCCCTCTCCTTCTCCCTTCCCCCGCCGCAGAAGCCTCGCGCCCGCGGCGGCGAACGCGCGAAACGTCCCGCCGCCGCGCTCGTAGTGCGCGTCTTCGCGCTCGATCGTCCCCGGCGCGGTCCCTCGCGCCTTACCCTCGTCCGCCGGGTAGTACGGCGGGTTACACGCGACGACGTCGCACGTCCCCGCCCACGCGGCGGCGACCGCCGACGACGACGACGAATCGCCGTCCGACACGTCAGCGCATAGATTCGCCACGTCAGCGCGTATCGTCACCGCGCGTCGGTCCACGCCGTTCGCGATCGCGTTCCGCGCGCACCGTCCCGCGAGGCGCGGTTGCTTCTCGACGAGGAGCACCTCGGCGGACGCGTTCGAAGCGAGGAGGGAAACGCCGACGACGCCGGCGCCCGCGCCGAGGTCCGCGATCCGCGTCGGTCGACGTTCCATATTCTCCCTCCGCGACGGTTCGCATTCCTCCTTCTCCTCCTCCGCCGCCACCGCCGCCGCCGCCTCCTCCTCCGCGAGGACGCGAGAGACGTGCGACGCGAGGACGAGCGAGTCGACGTTGCATCGGTACCCGCGCCGCGCTTGCACGAGGAGCAGCCGGTGGCGGTACAACACGTCCAGGGTCTCGTCCTCTCGAGGGGCGACGGAGGAGGCGGAAGATGAAACGTCGACCGCCGCGGCCTCCAGGACGTCGCACTGGCGTCTCGCGAACGCGCGGAGGGACGCGTGCAGCGGGCCTCCGAGCGCCGCGCGCGTCGTCTCGACGAGGGACGACGACGACGACGGCGACGGCGTCGTCGTCGCGTCGTCGTCGGCGTCGTTCGCTCTGAAGATCTCTCGTCGCAGCGCCGCGAACGCCGCGAGCGCGTCGGGGGTGACCGGGACGCTCTTCTTCAGCGGGCCCTTGCTCGGCGCAACAGCCGCGGCCGCGTCCGCGGAGGAGGAGGAGGAGGAGGACGACGACGACGGCGGCGCGCTCGCGCGAAGAAATCCGCGACGGCGTGTTCGACACGGCGGCGCCCCTCGGACGGCTCGCGCTCGCGACGCCGCGGCGGCCGCCGCCGCGCGCATCGCGACGGAAGAGCGCGCCGCACTCGTCGACGCGAGGAGCGCGCGTGGCATACGCGGGGAGCGCGAGACGCCCTCGACGCCGGCGGCGCGCGCGGAGCTATGGCGAGACGACCGCGGGGGAGGCGTCGTTTGTGCATGATAAATTCTGCTTTCATCAGTCAACACGAGCTACTAGACGACGACTCTGTACCGGACCGACCGACGCGAGAGCTAGAGAGGGACGGCGCGGGCGCGCGGGCGAGCGAGCGAGCGACGACGACGACGACGACGAAACGAGCGAGCGCGTGACGCGCGGGCGTCGAGAAGCCTTCAGGTTAACCATCGTGTAATGGTCTTTCAGCACGGAGGGAGGAGCGATCGAGACGAGACGAGTCGACGCCCCTCCTCGTCAGATCTCCGTTCTTCGATACATTCATCAGGCGTGAGAACGGAGACGTCGCCGCCGCGGCGAGCGCGGCGGCGCGTGTTGACCCCGGAGTGCCTCCCCGCGCGTCGGCGGCGCCGTCCAGCCGTCGTCCGACTCCTCCAGCTCGCGCTCGCGCCGTCGACTCGCATTTTGCGCTTGAGTGATTCTTCGCATCTTCGGACGGGCGCGCGCGGCGCGCTCGCGTCGCGCGCGCGATGGTCCTCAGCTTGAAAACGTGTTCACGAGTGCGCTCACGGTCGCGGACGAAGGCGGCGCGGAGAGGGAGGAGGGAAACGAAAGCGGTTGCGCCCGCGCGCGCGCGGGGAGACACTGATGACAGAACTGAAGAAGCCACGGTCGCGGTCGCAGAAGCGAGCGATCGCTGATGACCCCGCCCCGGGCGCCAGTTACCACTGCAGTGGACCGACAAAAGGAGCAGTCGCGGCAGCCGGCGGGTTCCCGCGTCGATGAACCTACGCGTTTATTATTCACAACGACGAGAGGACCGCGACGGCGCCGACGCCGACGCGGTCCTCCGCTAAAAAATCACCCTCGAGCGGCGCGACCTCCTCCCCGTCCGCCCCGCCTAGCACGGCTGCGCGAAGTGAACGAATGAATTCGCACTGAAGAAGCAATAAATACTGATCGATCAAATCACGCGGTCATGAGCCCCTTCTCCTTGCGAAGCTCGTGCTTGTACTTGGACATCCTCGCCTTCCTGCGCGCGCCCGTGTTCTTGTGCAGCACCCCCTTCGCCACCGCCTTGTCCACCGCCTTCGTCGCCTCGGAGATGAGCGTCTCCAACGCGCCGATGTCCTCCTCCGTGCACGCGCCCTCCTTGAGCGCCGACGCCTTGACGAACACCTTCTTCATGCGCGTCGTGATCTCGCTCTTCCTCGCCTTGTTATACAAGCGCTCTTGGACGCTGTTTTTTTGAGAGGGTGGGTTTGAGAGGGTTTAGGGTTTGGGGTTTAGGGGGAGAGCGCGCGTCAGAGGAGACGCGACGGACGGACGGCGGGGAGGGGGCGCGCGCGCCGTCCCGCGTCGTTTAATAGGGATGTAGGGCTTTGGGTTTTGTTTTATCGCGCGAACGAATTATTTTATCCGTCCGCGGCGACGGCGAGCGCGAGGTCGCGCGTCGCGCGACGCGCGAGACGCCGCGGCGACGACGTCGTCGACGTCTCGCGGATGCGATGAAACCTAAACGCCATCGCGAACGAACGTGCGAACGCTCGAACGGCGCGGCGGGCGTCGCACCTCTGAAGCGCCCGGGCTTTTTTGTTCTGCTTGCACGAGATGTGCAAAACCCCGCGCGCGCTGGCCGAGCCGGAGACCTTCGGGGGCGAGACGACGAAGGACGCGACGGACTTCTTGAACCCGACGCCCGACGTGCGGGGCGCGGACGCGAGGGACAGCGAGGAGAGGGCGTTGATGAGCGCCATGACGCGACGACGTTCGTGCGCGCGACTGAGTGCGGTGTCGACGCGTCGAGGCGGCACGATTCGCGCTCCGGCGAGCGACTGAAACCCACACGCGCCTTTGGCGCTAGCGCCGACCGACCGCGAAAATCGTAGAGAACGCGAACGAAGCGTTGCGTCGTGTCGCGCGACAGACGCACCGTCGCAGATCGACCGTCGCTCGCCCTTCCCCGCTCGCTCGTCGACGCGATGATGCGCAACGCCGCCCTCGCCTTCGGGCGCCGCGCCGCGAACGCGTGCGCGAGCGCGTCCGGCGCGACGTCCGCGTCGTCGTCGTCGTCGTCGTTCGCCTCCTCCGCCGCGTCGACCGCGCGCGCGATGGCGTCGCACGCCGCCGCGTCGACGCCTCCGTCCGCCGCGTCGACGGCAGCGACGACGACGCCCGCGACGACGACGACCGCGACGACGTTCGCGTCGCGCGCGCTCGCGTACACCGGGTCCGTCCTCGGCCTCGCGTCCGCGGCGGCGTTCACGTCCGCCGTCGTCGCGGAGGTGGACGGCGTCGGGCTCGCGGCGTCGCCGATCTCGGCGACGCGCGCGGCGCTGCCGAGGGACAAGTCCCCGTTCGATTCGGTGACGCTGTATCAGTACGACGTGTGTCCGTTCTGTAACAAGGTGAAAGCGCAGCTGGACTTCCTCGGGATCGCGTACGACGTCGTGGAGGTGAACCCGCTGACGAAGAGCGAGCTGGGGTTTAGCAAGGAGTACCGCAAGGTTCCGATCGTGGTGCGCGCGCGGGAGAGGCGATCGATCACGCGACGAGCGCAGTTAATCTTGTTTCTTTTCTTTTTCATCCCCGCCTCTTCTTCCGCCTCGCTCCCGCTCCACGCGTCGAACCCTAATACCCCTCGTTCATACCCCTCATACCCCTAATACTCGTACCCCCCACCACCACCGACCCAACCCAGATCGTGGACGGCGAGCAGATCAACGACAGCGCCGTCATCATGCGTGAGATGGAGACGCGAATGAAAAAGGCGGGTCTCCGCGGCCGCGGCGCCCGCCCCCGCCCGGGCTCCGCCGCCGCGAAGAAAGAGGACGAGTGGTTCGCCTGGGTCGACTCCCGCTTCGTCCACGTCGTCACGCCGAACATTTACAGAACCTGGGAAGAAGCGCAGAGAAGCTTCGATTACATCACCGAGCGAGGGAACTTCAACTGGTTCATGCGTCAGGCCATCGCGCTCTCGGGCGCGGCGTCCATGTACGTCATATCTCACAGGTACGATGCGCCCGCCCACCGCGCGAATGTATCTCCTCTCTTATCTCTTCACGCGAAGCGAATCACGACCACCCGTTCGTCCACGTCAGCGATTCTTCGTGCATTCTTCTGACCGATCAAATCGTTCGCCGCCGCTCGCGCGCCGTTTAGAGTGTTGAAGAAGCGTCACGGCATCGAGGACGAGCGCGCCGCGCTGTACGAAGCCCTGGACGACTGGATGCAAAACGCGGTCGGCCCGAAGAACGCGTTCTGCGGCGGGAGCGAACCCAACCTCGCGGACCTCGCGGTGTTCGGCGTCTTGCGCGCGGTGAAGACGTTCGACACGTTCTCGGACGCCATGGAGAACACGAACGCGAAGCCGTGGTACGAGCGCATGAGGGTCGAAGTCGGCGAGGCCACGCGCACGGACGGGATCGGGAACTGAGCCGAGCGAGGAGGAGGAGGGTGCCGTGGGGGTGCCGCGGGTGGTAGAGAGTGGGGGTAGGTATTTTTTTCGTTGTACGAATGCGAAGGACGCGCGGCGGCGGCGGCGGCGCTCGAGTTGAAAAATCGCACAGTCTGCCGCTGGCGCCGCCTGCGCCTGGCTGTCGCGCGCGCGTTTCACGAACAGAACGTTTAAAGTCCTCGGACGACGCGTCCAACACACCACGACGCGCTCGCTCGATCGCGTCATGGCGAGCGCGACGGAAGCGCAGGTCCGCGAGGCGTGCGCGGCGCTCCTCCCCGGGCTCGATCTCGAGGCTGTCACGGAGAGGCAGGTCGTGCACATGGTCGAAGCGCGCCTCGGCGTGCTCCTCGGAGAGAAAGGATCGGACCTGAGAAACGCGGTGCAAGGCGCGATCGACGCGTTCCTGCTCGCCGCGCCGGACGACAAGGCGGCGGCCGCGGCGGGAGGCGGCGGCGGCGCGGCGGCGGCGGCGGCGGCGGCGGGCGCGGTCCCGCCGAACGCGCGGAAGCGCTCGCGGCCGGCGTCCGCGAAAGGCTTCGTCGTGGACGACGAGGAGGAGGAGGACGACGGCGAGTGGAACGGCGACGACGAACCGGAGTGGGACGGCGAAGAGACGGACGAGGGCGAGGACGACGCTCCGGAGAAGCCGAAGAAGGCGAAGACGAAGGAGGAGCGGATGAACGCGGCGAGGGACAAGTGGGCCGCGCCCGCGCCCGTCGCGACGGCGGCGACGGCGACGGCGACGACGGCGACGACGACGATGACCGCGACGACGACGACGACGACAGCTGGCGCCGACGCGAGACCGTCGAGCTCGGCGGTCGACGAGTCGAAGCTCCTCGTCGCGCTGTCGCTCCAACCGGACGGATCCACCGCGAAAGAGCTCGCGAGTTTCCTGAAGCTCGACAAGTCCGCGGTGAACGGCGCGCTGTACCGGCTGCAGAGCGCGGGGAAAGCGTCGAAGACGGAGACGGGCGGCGCGCCGACGTGGAGGTCGAACTCCGCCGCCCCTCCCGCCGCCCCCGCGCCGGTTGACGTTCCGTCTTCCGCGCCCGCGCCCACCGCCGCGGCGCCCCCCCCGTCGTCGATCTCCCCGCCGGATAAGGACGCCGTCGACGGGCAGATATGCGCGCTGTCGAGGCAGAAGCGGCTCGTCGTCGGCGAGTACCGCGGACGCAAAAACGTGAGCCTGCGCGAGTACTACGAAAAAGACGGCAAGTGGCTTCCCGGGAAGAAGGGCATCTCGCTCGCGCCGGAGCAGTGGAGCATCCTGCGGGATAGCATTCAGGGCGTGAACGCGCGCGTCGCCGCGGTGAGCGACGGTTCGTATCCCCAGGGCGGGGACGAGTGCGTCGTGAAGTTGAACCCAAACGGAAGTCGAAGGGTCACGGTGGGGACGTTTCGAAACGCGACGATGGTCGGCGTGAGGGAGTTTTACGAGAAGGACGGGAAGTGGCTGCCGGGGATGAAAGGGATCTCGATGCCGACGGAGCAGTGGGAGCAGGTCGTGAAGCACGCGGGGAAGGTGGACGAGGCCCTGGGGGGCGCGTGAGGGGGACCGACGATTGGACGAACGAACGAACGAACGAACGAACGAACGAACGGAACGCGTTTTGTCGCTCGATGGCAGACGTCTTTCATCATCACAGCGCGGCGCTTCGCTCGTGTGTTCTCTCGTTCTCACTCTGCTCTTCATTCGTCGTTCCTTCGTTTCGTCGACGACGTCGTCGTCGTTTTCGCTCGCTTCTTTCTTCTTTCTTCTTCTCATCACGCGATGGTCATCGCGCCCTGGACGGGGCGCCGGGCAAAGTCCTTAAGGATCGGCGTTCACATCGCCGACGCGGTCGTGGGGACTAGTGCGCAGGACGCCCTCTTCGCCGTCTTCGTCGAGCGAGTCGTCCAAAGCCTCCGACGCCTCGGAGTCCTCGGAGTCCTCGGAGTCCTCGTTCTTCTCGAAGAAGCTGCCGATGCTCGGTCGGTCGTTCCCTTCCAGATCGCCGCCGATCAGGACGTCGTCGTGCGTCTCGAACGGCTCCTCCACCGGTCTCGCCGCCGTCTCCTTCGCGTAGTCCGGGTCCGCGCGTTCCCACACCGCGAAATCTTCGCCGCTCGCGGCGAGAACCCAATCCGGCGCCTGGGGCAAAATTTCCGGCGGCACGTCGTACCGCGGCCCGAGCTTCACCGTGAGGCTGTGCCCCACGCGCGCGACGTACACGTCCGCCTCCGCGATCAGGATCTTCACCTCGCTCTCGGCTCTGATCCCGGCGCGTTTGCGCGCCGCGAGGAGCGTCCGGATCGTCTCGCCCAACGCGCCGACGTCGCCCGCGCCCGGCGTTTCGCCGTCCTCTCGCGTCCACACGTGCGGGCCGAACACGCACGGCACCCCCGGGTGCGTCAACACGTACGCGTATCCGAGCTCCTGCCGGTCGGTCGGAAACGGCCAGTGGTTCTGCGGGTGCCCGGTGTCGTGGTTATCCGTGAACGTGACCGCTCGCTGCGGCGTCCATCCGAGCAGCCCCGGGGGGCGCCCGGCGCGGTCCCTCAGGGTCGTTCCATACGAGCGAACGTCGGGGTGGAGTTGAAAGGCGTCAGAAGCGGAGTTGAAAGGCGTCGAGGACGGGGATTGAGAGCGAGGGGTGGGCGGAGAGAAACGACGGGCAAAGTCCTTAAGGATCGGCGTTCACCACGCGGACGGGGTCGTATGGGGACCAGTGTATAGAACGCACCTCAGTCGCCAAAACTCGACGTGCTCGACCGCGCGCTGCAACGCACCCTTGGTGACGAAGTCGAAGAGCGCGCAGACGCCGTGCGTGGACGCGATCCAGTCCACGAGCTTCGTCCGCGGGCCGTCTTGGTCGTACGAGAGCGTGGAGCCCTCCCAGTTCATGTCGACCCAGTTTTCGCCGACGACGAGATCGGCGGTGGGGTCGAAGATCGCGCGGACGTACTCCTCGAGGTACGACGGCGCGTACCCGCGCACGAAGTCGAAACGAAACCCGCCGAAGCCGATCTCGGTCTTCAACCACCGCATCCATCGCTTCAGCGACTCCCGCAGCGCCGGGTTCGAGTGGTCCAAGTCCGGCGCGGCGTGATAGTTCTCCCCCGAGTCCGGGCCGCCTTTGCCGTGGTAGCTCGGGTCGTCGCACGTGATCGCCCACTCCCCCCACCGGACGTGGTTCCCCTCGTCGTCGACGTCCCTCGCGTCCGGTTCGCCGTACTGGTTGTACGCGCCCTCGGGGCCGACGCCCTCGGCCGCGCGGTGGTTGATGACGACGTCGCAGACGGGCGTGACGCCCACTGAGGGTCATTCCAAAATACAACAAAAGTTCATTTCATCGGTCAGTTGAAAGTAGTTGTAGACGCGATCAAGTGTTGAAACCGAGCGATGGGTGAAAAACGTTAGAACTGTACGCACGCGACTTGAGCTTCGCGCACAGCGCCTTGAGCTCGGCCTCCGTCCCGTACGCGCTGTCGTCCAGATCCCACAGCTTCTGCGGGAGGTACCCCTCCGGCGAGACGCTGTGCGACGGCGGCGGCAGCCACAGGTGCGTCACGCCCATCGCCGCGATCGCGTCCGCGCGTTCCATCACGTTCCGCCACCACCCGCGGTCCTTAGTCTTGGAAGACGTCCAGTCGAATCCCTGCAGGGTCGTTCCATACAAGCGAACGTCGGGGTGGAGTTGAAAGGCGTCAGGGGTGGAGTTGAAAGGCGTCAGGGGTGCAGTTGAAAGGCGTCGAGGGCGGGGATTGAAAGCGAGGGACCCTGGGCGGAGAGAGACGCCGGGCAAAGTCCTTAAGGATCGGCGTTCACCACGCCAACGCGGTCGTATGGGAACCAGTGTGAGATAGAACGCGCCTGCATCAACACCGCGCGCGAATACCCCGGATGCTCGCACGCGCACGCTTCCAGAGCCGCCGCGGGGACGACGTCGGATAACACGACGTCGTTCGCGACGTCGTCGACGTGCCGCGGCGCGTATTCTTCGAGGACGTAGTTCTCGCCGCGCGCCTCGAGGACGTTCCGGTCGTACGTGTACCGACACACGCACGCCTTGGCCTGAGGGTCGTTCGATACGAAGCGACGTCGGGGCGGAGTTCAAAGGCATCAGGTGGAGGAGTTGTAAGGCGTCGCGGTCGCGGTCGGGGATTGAGACCGAGGGGTGGGCGGAGAGATGGATGCGCCCGCCGCGAGAGAAAGAAAGTCTTTAAGGAATGAAGTTCACAACGCGAACGCGGTCGTATGGGGACCAGTGTAAATACATAGAACGCGCCTCCGCGTCGACGGGCGTGGCGACGTGCGTGCGGTGACCTCTTTCGCCGCTCAGAAAGGCGCGGTCCGGGGTGGGGATGGGGTACCCGGGCGGCGTGTGGACGTCTGGGGCGTCCGCGCCCTCGGCGAATTTGATCGTCGCCGCGAGCGCGGCGTCGGCGTACGCGTCCGCTTCCTTCTCGAGGCGGCCGCGGCTTTCGCGGATTTTTTCTTCAATCTTCTCGCGGCGCTCCGACTTTTTCGGCGCCGGCGCCGGCGCCGTCGCCGGCGCTTCGCTCGCGTCCTCCTGCTCGGCCATCTTCTTCAGCGACGCGTCCAGGACCGCGTCGTGGATCTGCATCGTCTCCTCGAACTCCGAGATTATCGCGGCGATCTCTTCGGTCGATATCGTGGGAGGGTTCGGAGGGTCCGGGTCCGGCGGAACCTCCTCCTCCTCCGCCGCCGCCGCCGCCGCCGCCGCGGGTTCTCCTTCGGCCGTCGCCTCTCCGACCCAGCGCGGCGCGTCGTCCTCGCGCGGCGGCGGCGGCGCGACCAACGCCGGGCCCTCCTCCTCGTCGTCGCTGCTGCTCGTCAAGGGCGGCGGCGGCGGCGTCGCCGGCGGCGCCATCGCGTCCGTCGGATCCACGCGCCCCGGCGCGCGCGCGCGCTTCGGGTATCGCCCCGCGTCCGCGTCGCGCACAGCCTCCTCCAAATCCTTCCGCAGCTCCTCCGCGCGCGACGCCTCCGCGCGCGACGCCGCGGCCTCGATGTCGCGCGCGCGCGCGCATCGGTCGCGGTCGTCCACCGCGTCGTTCACCTGCTTCGCGAGCCGCACCGCGTCGTTCGCGGTCTCCGCGCCGGGGTCGGAGGAGAAGGAGGGCGCCGGCGCGTCGTCGCCGGGCGGCGGCGTCGCGCGCGCGACGACGACGACGCGGCGCGCGCGAAGAGAAGATGAGGAGGAGGAAGAAGAGGACGCGACGCGCGTCGTCTGGACGCGGCGGGCGCGGCGCGCTCGCGGCGGCGGCGGCGCGGTCGCGGTCGCGACCGCCGCGGCGGCGTACATCGCGCGCGGGTGGTAGGTGCGCGAGCGATACGACGCGACGCGACGCGGTCGACGCGCGGGCGGGCGCGCGGGAGGTGTGCGCGCGTCCTGTCGCCGACGCCGCGCGAGGTCGTTGTCTTGGAGCCTCTTTTCTCGGAGGGTGAGAGTTTTTACCGCCGCCGCTCGGCTCACTTCTTCGCGCGCGCCCGCACGCGCACGCACGATGTCCGCCCCCGACCCCGCCGCGCCGACGTTCGACCCGAACGAGCAGCTCGCGAGCGTCCTTCTCTCGAACGTGAGGCACGTGAACACGCGCATCGCGCTGTCGAAGACGAACCGCGCGTTCAGAGAAGCATACAAGAACCACACCGCGGAGGAGCTGCCTCCCTCGTTGGACTTCAGCGGATATGATAACCCGCAACTATACCCGCTTGCCCCGTGGGAAACTGTGGCATTCACTCCATACACTGACAGCCGCGCCGCCCTCGTGTACTTGCTGAACATTCCTGGCTTCTTGACCATGGAGATGGACGTTCCTCCCTCTGCTGAGCAGCGTCGTTTACAGCGTTACAAAACCACCCCGGATCGTTTTCATACTCTGCTCTCGTGCGTGGGCGGGTGGGGTGTAGGTTATAACCCGTGGACTTGTTTAGCCGATATCTGCGCTTGCCCGAGGCGGCGACGTTTTTGGTACTTCGGTATGGCGCGTGCTGAGCCGCCTATTGAGGTACATCTGAAGGTGACGAAGTCGCACATTGAAGTGCAGTGGCATACTTGGGATATTGGCGGCAAGCCGCCGAACACTATCATCGAAATAAAACCCGCGCGCCGCTAAAGTACGCTCATCCGAACACCATCCCCATCCCCGGCGTCGCCGGGCTCCCCTTCGCGCTCGCGGCGAGCTCCAACAACCTATCCATCGGCGTCGTCGTCTTCGCGCGCCGCTCTTCCTCCTTCTCTTTCTCTGCCCGCGCGGCGCGCCTCGCCCCCGGCGGGGTGATCATATCCGCGGCATATAATCCGTCGAGGTCGACGTCCGCCGCCGCCGCAGCTGCCGGACGCCGTCGTTCTCTCGCCGTCGGCCGCGGTACCCTCCCTACTCTTTCGCGCGGCGCCGCCGCCATCGGCGACGGCGTCAGCACCCCGCGCTCCAAGCACGTCTCGTGCATCCCGTGGAGATCGATCGCGCGGTGGACGATCGCGAAGTGCGACGCCGTCGCCGCGCAAAACGCGGCGTCGCGCCGCCGCCGCCGCCGCGCCGCCGCCGCGACGGCGACGGCCCTCCATCGTCTGGTCGCGCGTCGCATGTGCGCCGTCGCCCAGTGCGCGAGCGCGATTAGGTGCGCGTTTCGGACGTTGCGGTACCATCGAATCAGCGCGCGCTTCGCGCGGTCGCGCGCCGCGCAGCGCCTCAGCGTTCGAAGCAAGTGCACCTCGCCGACGACGTCCGGGAGGACTTGGCGCGAAAACGCGCGGCGGTACTTGGCCATTCTCAGCCACGCGTTGAGACACCTGGACGCGGTCATCGAATCCCTGTACGCCACATGTGCGTTCACGGCGTCGCGCGCGCGCGCGCGCGCGCGCGCGACGCGGCGCCACGTCAGCAGCGCAGATTTCGCGGACCGATCCGCGTCGCGCGCCGCCGCGAAGGCGACGCCGCGCCATTCCCGAAGCGCCGCGCGCCACCTCTCCGCCGCTCGCGCCCTCACGAGCCGCCGCCGCCACGCGACCCGCCGCCACGCGGTCAGCGCCCCTCCCGCGAGCCGTCGCGCGCGGTGCTCCCCCGCGGTCCACATCGCGGCGGCTTCCCTCTCGACGGCGACCCACCGCGCGAACGCGACGCGCTTTGGACAGACGCGATATTTGAAAAACGTCGCCGCCGCGGAGACGCGCGACCACGCGCGCAACGCCGCGCGTCCCCTCGCTCGCGCGACCCCGCACGCGAGGACGTCGGCGATGAGATGCAGTCCGCGCGCGCCCGCGGTCGCGTCGCGCCAGGCGCGGAGCGCCGACGCCGCGCGGCGACGGCGCCAGGCGGCGGACGCGCGCCGTTCCGCCGTCGCCGCCGCCGCCGCCGCCGCCGCGTCTGCTTCTCCGCGTCGTTGCCTCTCCGCCGCCAGAGTCGTCGTCGTCGCCGCCGCCGCCGTCGCCTCTTTCGACCGCACCTCGTCCTCTTCGTTCGCCGCGAAGCGCGTGCGCGCGCGCGTCTCGGTTTTAGTACGTCGCGCGAGGTACGTCGACCGCGGCGACGAGGCGTCCGACGCCGCGGACGCGGACGCGCCGGCGGCTTTGGCGTTCCGCCGCGCCGCCGCCGCCGCCGCCGACGCCGCCGCCGACCCGCTCGCGGGCGTCGGCGTGAACGTCTTCTTCTTCGTCGTCGTGATGGTGATGATCTTCTTCTCGGGAGATATCGACCGCGACGGTTCGCGACGGTTCGTATCCTCGCGACGGTTCGCGTCCTCGCGCGACGACGTTTGGATTCCGTAGGAGAGAACTCTGGGCGCGGGCTCCGGGGACGGCGCCGCCGCGCCCGCCGCCGCCGCGGAAGATGAAACGTCGCCGTCGTCGCCGTCGTCGTCGTCGTCGTATCGTCGCCGCGCGCCGCGACCGAACGCTGCGAACGACGGCGACGACACGAGCATCGACGACGACGACGGTTTGGACGACGACGCCGCCTCGGCCTCGTTCGACCCCTTCGTCGTCGCCGCCGCCGCCGCCGCCGGCGGCCGCGCGTCCTCCGTCGGCGGCCGGCCCCATCTGAACGCCTCGGACACCACCGCGGACATCTCGTCCGACGCGCTTTCCAACACGCGCGAGCACTCGTCGGCGATCCCCGGTCGGGAATACGGCGACGGCGGCGTCGGCGGCGGCGGCGTCGTCGGCGGCGGCGGCGTGAGATTAAACGCGGACGCCGCGCTCGGCGTCGGCGGGAGCGCGCCTCGAGGGTACGAGTCGTACTCTGCGCGCGCGTCGGTATCGGTATCGTCGTCGTCGTCGTCATCGTCGTCGGAGAGTTCGTAGAGGTTCGAGCCGTTCTCGCTCGGCGGCGGCGACGACGGCGGCGACGGGAAACGCCACCGGTACCCATCGCGAAATCTGTTATGAGTTCTGCCAGTCGTCAACGTCGCCTTCAGCATCTCAGCCATGGCCCTGGACCTGACGCCGACGTCGTCGTCCGCGGACGAACGGAACGCGCTCGACGTCGTCGTTCTCGTCGTCGACGACGTCCGCCCCCGCGCGCCGCCGGTCGCAGCCGTCGTCGTCGCCGTCGCCGTCGTCGCCGCGCGCGCCGTTCGCGCGTCGTTATTCGCGCCACTCCGTAGTCGGCTCTTCGCGGTCGACCTGACCGCGGGCGCGCGGTCGCGCTTCAGCAGCGCGTCCACGCGCGTCATCCCGGACGACGACGTCGACGCGGAGACGATCGCGCACGAGTTGCCCCACGGCGACGACGAGAGCGTCGACAGCGGCGCGCGTCGACCGCCGCGGCTCCGGTCGCGGTCGAGCCCCGCGCGCGAGAAGCTCATCGAGATCGACGACGACGCTCAGACGGACGGGGGGGTTGGGATCTCGTCAGATGACCGTCGGACGGTTCCGCTCTCCGCGCGCGTATCACGCCGCGCGCATCACGCCGCGCGCGGCTCCCTGTCGCACGCTCCGTCCGCGCGCTCGCGCGATACGCGACGCGATGCGCTCCGCGCGCGCCTCAGTGCCGCGGAGTCGGTCGGATTCGCATTCGGACAGCTCGAGAACCTGCAATTTCAAACGCACAGCTGGCGGGAGTGTCGGGAGAGCGTCGACGACGCGCCGCAGTCGGACTACGGATGTACTCACAACGCTCCTCTCCTCTCCGCGCCCGCGCGCGTCCACCATCCATCCATCCATCCCTCGCCTCTCGCCTCGCCTCGCCTCGCCTCACTTCTTCTTCTTCCGCCCCGCCTTGCCCTTCGCGGGTGGATCTTTCGGTCGGAACCCTCGCCCTGGCTCGAACAAGACGGGCACCACGTTCCCACCCGACGCGTGCTTTTTCTTCCCTCGCGCCACCAACGCGCGCCGACACCTGAACGTCTCCCGGACGAACCCGCCGCCGCCGCCCGAGTCCTTCGTCGCCTTCACCGCGGCGTCGTACGCCTCTTCGGTCAAGATGTCCACCTTGCCCTCGATGCTCTGTATCGGGTTGCTGTTGACGTTGGTGCAGAGGAGGACGTCGTGAGGTTTGAAGTCGCAATCTTTGTACGCGCGAGGGCCGATCTCCGTCGCGACGTCCTTGGCGCGTTCGAGCCAGACGCAGTCCACGAATTGCCCGTCGCGGTCTTCGAACACGCTGATGTGATTGGTTTTGATTTGATTTGATTTGATGACGTGGAGGTGGAGGTGATTGGTCAGTGTGTGATGACGTGGACGAACGCGCGGTCGAGAGCGCGCGACCGAATCGAAAAAGGTTGGCGGGCCGGCGCGAGAGCTCGCCTGTCGATCTGCGCGATGTACAAGTCTTCGTCCTCGGACCCGGGGAGAGCGTAGACGTGGTCGCCGACGACGTAATCGATCTTCACGCTCTTGCCGTCCTTCACCGTCGTCGTCTGAAACCCGTCGTGGTACACGCGGTCGCGGTAGAGGGACCCCTGCCGCGGCGGTCCGATGAATTTCACTGAGGGAGCATCGGTCGGCGCGGCGTCGACGAATGGAATGGAATGAACGGCGCGTCAGTCGGCGTCGCGAGGCGTCGATCGAGGCGCTGCGCGTCGGGATTAAAAGCGAAGGGCAGTGCGAGGATAGAAACGCCCGCCGGGAGAGAGAGTAGAGTCCTTAAGGATCGGCGTGCACCGCGCGAACGCGGTCGTATGGGGACCAGTGTGATGCGCACCCGACACGCGGACGTTGTGCGGGTTGTGCGCCGCCGGGGGCGGCGCCGACGCGTTCGCCGTCGCCGCGGCGTCGGCGGACGACGCCTTCGGCGGCAAGCCCGCGTTCTTCTTCGCCGCCGCGGCTTTCTCCTTCTTCTTCTTCTTCTTCTTCTTCTTCTCCGGCTCCGCGCCGGCGGCGTCGGCGTTCGCCGCGGTCGCGGTCGCCGCCGTCGCCGCCGTCGCCGTCGCCGTCGCCGCGACGCGCGCGCCCTCCTCCACTTCGCGCTCTTTCCGCTTCGCCCCCGCCCTCGGCGGCGTCGCTTTGCTCTTCCCCCCTCCCGCCGGCTTCCCGCCCGTCCCTCCCCCGCCCCCGCCGCCGCCGCCCTCCTTCGTCGGCGTCGTCGGCGTCACCCCCAACCGATCGTCCGTGACGAACGACGCGCCGACCGCGCACTGCGCGCGACGCGGCAGCGGCCACCCCGCGAGATGATACCGCGCGTCCTTGCCGCGCGAGAAGTGATCCTTCGCCGCGCGCAGCGCGGTCTCCACCATCGCCGGGGTGATCGCGACGCCGTCGCCGAACGTGCGGCGGATCCACGCGTCCGCGGGGGGCACCGCGCACGCGGCGACGACGTCCGCGGCGGCGACGCCGTTCCCGTCGTTCATGATCAACCGCGACGCGATCACGAGGAGGAGGTCCGTCTTCGCGTCCCCCGGCGTGGGCTTCAGTCGTCGCAGCGCGCCCTTGAGCTTCGCCATCGCGCCGTGGCCGCACGCGGCGGATACGGCGTCCTTGGCGTCGACGCCGCTCGCCTCCGCGCGGTTCTTCGGCGGGCGCCCGGGGCCGGCCATGACGCGCGGAGAGGCGGCGTCGTCGGGGCGACTGACGACCGAGTCGCGCGCCGTGCCAATGGCACGCCCAGACGTCAGCGACAGACCAAAAGAAGAAATTCGATGATGACTCGGACTGGACGACGGCGACACCAATTCGTTCATTCGCCCCCGCGCCGCCGCCGCCGCCGCGTCCGTGTCGCGCGGGCCACGCGGCGCGTCGTCGGTCGTCCATCATGTACGAGCTTCTCTACCGCGTCCTCAGCACGCTCAACGAGAGCACCAAGTTCATCGTGTGCTTCATCGCGTTCGCGGTGCTCGTGACGCACCCGAGCCCGAAGACGTCGTGGTGCATCCTGGGCTCGTTCGTCGCGTACGTGAACGGGAAAATTCTGAAAAAGTGCATCGGGCAGACGCGGCCGGAGTCGCTCGACGGCGGTAAACGACGCGCGGACCCGGGGATGCCGTCCTCGCACGCCATCTCGCTCGCGTTCATGTCCTGCTACGCCGCGGCCGCGGTGTACCGCGGCGAGAACTCGCTGTCGTTCCAGGCGATCTTGTACTACCTCCCGGAATACCTGACGCCGCACTTCGCGGCGATAGCGATCTTGGGAGGCGTGTTTCTCACGTGGCTGCGCGTCGCGCTCGGGTATCACACCGCGCCGCAGGTGTTCGCGGGGTACGCGATGGGCGCGGCGACCGCGATCGGGTGGCTGTGGGCGGGGGAGACGCTCGTCGAGCCCGCGTTCGCGGATCGAGAGGAGATGACGAGGTTTCTGAGAGCGGCGCTCGCCGCCGCCGTCGGCTGCTTCGCGTTCAACGCGCTGCCGCCGGTGATCGGCGCTTTGAAAGGGGAGCTCGCGCGGTCGAGGATGTCGTCGCCGACGAACCACGCGCACGGGTCGTAGCGAGGAGGGAGAGCGGCGACGACGACGCGCGTTCTCGGAGGAGGGGGGGATTCTATCATTCAATTCTATCATTCAATTCAATTCAATTCAATTTTCTGCGGGTGGTCGGGAGGAAGACTGCGACTGGAAGGACGACGGAGGTGTCGCGTGCCGTCGTCATCAGAAGAAGCGTTAAACTACTGTATGTCGTATTACTAATAAGATTAACAATAACCGAACGCATCGCGTCGTCAGTCGTCGTACGTCACGCGCTCCCACTCGCCGCTGCCGTCGTCGCGCCGTCTCAACTCCCACGTCGGCCAGTAATTCCTATCGAGCTTGAGCGTGAGCACTTTCGGGCGGCCGGTCAATCCGATGAGTTTCAACCTGACGAACGACCCGTCCGGTAACCCGCGAGTCGCTTCAATAAACGCATCGATCGTTGGCGTTTCCACGTCATTCACGCTCGCGATCCAGTTCAGCGCGTATAAACCGTATCGCTGCGCGGGGCTCCCGTGGTACCATCGAGATATGAAAACGTCGAGAGGGACTCTCGGGTCCGTCTCCGTCGTCGGTCGGAACCCGAGCTCGACCACCGGCCGATGCGTCGGCTGAATCTGACACCCGGCCCAATGCAGCAAACGCCCCGTGCCCGCGACGGACTCCGCGCTGAGCGTGGGGAGGACGTCCACGACGACGCCGTCGCGGACGATCTTCAGCGGTAACGCCAGTTTGGCGTCCGTTTCTTCGTCTGTTTTTTTTTCAGGGCCGCTCTATACAAGCGAATGTCGGGGTGGAGTTCAAAGGCGTCAGTTGCAGTTGAAAGGTTTCGAGGACGGGGATTGAAAGCGAGGGGTGGGCGGAGAGATGCGCCGAGCAAAGTCCTTAAGGATCGGCGTTCACAACGCCGACGCGGTCGTATGGGGACCAGTGTATAGAACGCACCTCATCTCCCCGAGCGGCGACGGCGGCGGCCACCGCGTCTTCCACCGCGCGAAACGTCGTCGCCGCGCGCCCTCCCGCTTCTAAGACGACGTCCCCGCCTTTCAAGACGTCGTCCGCGCCCGTGCACGCGACCGTGCTCGCGACCGTCAGCGCTTGTCTGCGCACGGGGTCCGCGCGGAGTAAGGTTTCGATCCACGCCGACGGGACGCCGTGGTCCGCTGCTTTCGCGAGCGGCATCGAGCCGAACTCGGCGTCGAGCAAGTACACGACCCGTCGTCGCGACGATTCGTCTTCTTCTTCTTCTTCTTCTTTTCGTGACGTTTCGCGTTCGCGTCGTTTCCACTCCAGGATCTGCGTCACCGCGTCCGATACCGGCGCCCACGGCATCCCGCGGACGAGGTCGCGGACTTCCCCGTCCGCGGGCTTCGCGTACGACGCCCACAGCGCCTTGGCTCGGCCGGTCGCGTCGGTCAAAACCCCGCCGAACGCGTACCCAAAGTCCGTATCCAACGAGACGACCTCCTCGTTCACCGCGCGGAACCGCGGGATGTCCGCGGAGGGTATGTCCGCGCTGGACGTCGCGTCCGTCACCGCGCTGAGGGTCGAGGGTCCACACGAGCGATGATGTCGGGGTGGAGTTGAAAGGCGTCAGATGGAGGAGTTGAAAGGCGTCGAGGTGTGTCGGGATTAAAAGCGAGGGGTGGTCGGAGAGAGACGACAGCAAAAGTCCTTAAGAAACGGCGTTCACCGCGCCGACGCGGTCGTATGGGGACCAGTGTGAATACGAACGCGCCTGACCCTCGCCATCGGCCGCAGAGACCCGGAGAGGCCGACGAGGACCACCTCGTCGCCGCGTCGAATCGCGGCCTCCGGATCCCCCGCCTCGTGGGTCCGAATCGTCTTCACCGCGGCACACGCGGCGCGAGGCATCGCGCCGGCGTCGTAGGACACGATCCCGAAGTTATGCGTCGGGTGTAAGTACTCCACCTTGGCGGCTGAGGGTCGTTCCGTACGAAGCGACGTCGGGGTGGAGTTCAAAGGCGTCAGTCGGAGTGGAAAGGCGTCGCGGCGTGTCGGGATTGAAAGCGAGGTGTGGGCGAAGAGATGTGCCGGCGAAAATCCTTAAGGATCGGCGTTCACCACGCCAACGCGGTCGTATGGGAACCAGTGTACAGAACGCGCCGACTTCGTGCGGGTACGCCGCGAAAGAAACGAGGACGTCGCACGACGCCACGGGGACGGTGTTTCGATCGACGAGGACGAGCCCGAGACCGCTCTTCGGGTCGTGATGCACGACCGTGCCGTTGCCCTCGAAGGACCGGGAGTAGACGCCGTCCGCGAGCGCGACGGTCGCGACGTCGACGGTGACGAGCGCGAGGGAGGGTTCGACGACGACGGCGACTTTTTCGGCGTCGGCGTCGACGGGTTCGATCTCGTCGTCCGCCGCCGCCGCCGCCGCGTCGTCGTCGTCGTCGTCGTCGTCGTCGTCCTCCTCCACTTTCCTCCGCTTCGACGCCTTCTCCTCATCTTCCTCCTCCGGAAGCGCGAGCGGCGTGCGGTCCCATAACCCCGTCGCCGCGTTCCGCTCGTAAAACGCCGCCGGCCGATACCTGCGTGGGTGAAGCGATCGGTCAGTCGAACGTCTTGCCGGTCAAACGTTGAAAGGGAAGCGCGGGTGAAGAGTGACGACGGGAAAAGTCCTTAAGGATCGGCGTTCACCACGCGAACGGGGTCGTATGGGAGGCAGTCTCACCACCGCGCGCGGATCCGCAACAGCGCCGTCTTTCTCCGGTGGCGCTCCGCGTGCACGAAATACGACACCGGCACGCGATCGCCCTCCTTTAACTTCGCGTACGCCGCCGCGAACGCGTCGAGGTCCGGCGTCGGCGTGTTCCCCAGCGACGTGAGTATCGCGTGCTTCGGAACGTTCGCGACGCCGAGGACGTACCCGGGTTCCGCGACGTAGACGCCGCCGCACGGGAGCTGAGGGTCGTTCCATACAAAGCGATGGCGGGGTGGATTTGAAAGGCGTCAGTTGGAGTTGAAAGACGTCGAGGGCGGGGATTGAAAGCAAGGTGTGGGCGGAGAGAGACGACGGCAAAAGTCCTTAAGGATCGGCGTTCACCACGCGAACGCGGCCGTATGGAGACCAGTGTATAGAACGCACCTGAAAATTCCTCGCCTGCTGATAGGACAACGCGTTCACGACGCCGCCGGCGATCTCGAGCATCCTCGAGGGCGTGATCGCGTGCAAATCCCCGACGAGAATCTCCACCGTCTTCGCTACGCCGCCGCGCTCGACCACGCACGCGAGCGTCCTCCCAACGTTGTCGTCCAGGATGGACTCCAACGTCACGAAGTCGACGACCACGACGCCGTCCATCTTCAGGGTCGTTCCGTACGAGCGAAGATGTCGGGGTGGAGTTCAAAGGCGTCAGAAGCGGAGTTGAAAGGCGTCGAGGGCGGGGATTGAACGCGTGGAGTGGGCGGAGAGATACGCCGGTAAAAGTCCTTAAGGAACGGCGTTCACCACGCCGACGGGGTCGTATGGGGACCAGTGTAAGAAGGAACGCGCCTTAACGAGGACGTCGCCGACGACGAGGACGCCCTCGCCCGGTCCTCCCGGCACGGTGTCGTTCACGACGAGCGCGCCGGTGCCGTCGACGCCCTGCGCCGCGCGCAGCACCGCCTCCGTCTCTATGGACACGCCGAGGCGGCGGCACTCGTCGAAGCCGCGGTACTGGAACGTCGTCTGCGTCGTGCCGCGGGGGATGATTGGCGCGCGCCATTCGGCGTCGCCCGGATTGGCCGGGCACGCGTCCCGCAGTAAGTCCAGCGCGCGCTTCACGCGATGCAAGGGAAGGTAATACGCCGCGCTGCCCTTCGTCTTTGAGCCCGCGTTGAGGGCGACCGCGCGGCCGTTCACGTCCACGACGGGCGAGCCGGAGCTCCCGCCCTTGGTGCCGCTGGCGGCTTGGATGTAAAAGGTGTTGAAGTCGTTGTACCCTTTACTTCCGTATTTTGGCGCGTCACGATCTAAGGGTCGTTCCATACGAGCGAATGTCGGGGTGGAGTTGAAAGGCGTCAGGTGGAGTTGAAAGGCGTCGAGGGCGGGTATTGAAAGCGAGGGGTGGGCGGAGAGAGACGACGGGCAAAGTCCTTAAGGATCGGCGTTCACCACGCCGACGCGGTCGTATGGGGACCAGTGTATAGAACGCGCCTAACCGCGCGAGCGTGGCGGATAAGATGCTCAGCTTTTCGCCGCTGTCGTTGCCGACGATGCGGACTTCGAGGCCGACCGCGGCGCCGTCGGGAGCGAGCGGGACGTCCGTGACTTTCTGGAACTTCACGAGAGAGGGGTCGAAACGCATGAACGCGAAGTCGTGCACGGGATCGCTGCGGAGGGAGGGCGACGAAGCGTCGTCAGTTGGACCGCGTGTGATGACGTGGCATGCAACGCGTGGATCGTATGTGTCGACGTGGCATAACGAGCGGTCGAGGAGAGAGGACGAACGAACCTGTACAGCGCGCGCAGCGGCACCTCCTCGCGGTTCTGAAACACCGCCTCCGCCGTCACCGGCCCCGGCCTGCACACGTGGCGATTCGTGAGGACGACGCCGCGCGCCTTGTCCACCACGAACCCCGTCGCGTACGCGCTCCCCGCGGACTCGGTGTCGAACGCGCGGACGCCGGTGGTCTTGATCACGACCACGCCGTCGCTGACGCGTCGAACGACGCCCTGCCACGTGGCGTCCGTCTCCGGGAGCAGCGGCTCGGAGGACGGGTCGTCCATCGTCGTCGCCGGGTTCGGCGACACCTCCTCCTCGAGCTCTTCTCGCTCCTCGTCGTCCGTCATCGTCGCGCGCGGGGGGAGGGATCGAAGGCGAAGCGCGCCGCCGACGCCACGCGGGGATCGACGACGCCGAGACGCGCTGGACGCGACGACGACGACGACGGCGACGGAAGAAGCGCGACGTGGATGATGGCGCGCTCGCGACGACGACGACGAGAACGCGCACGCGACGGCGAGCGCGTGCGGACGGCGACGCGGCGGCGACGCGGCGGCGGCGACGCGCGCGACGCGAGGGCGCGAAGACGACGACGACGGAGCGCGCGCGCGGAGCTCGGCGAACGACGACGCCGCGCTCGCGACAGACATGGAGCGCCCGCGCGCGGATCTGAGAGGCGACGTGCCCGCTTTCGAGGTCGAGATTTCTGAAAGGTTTCGGAATTAAATATGAATCAACGCGCGCGCTCGACCTACGCGTCCGACGACCTCAATACTGATACACTTTCGAGTCCGCGCTGCCCGGGGCGCCGAACGCCCCCGGCGTGAGCATGTCGTGCATCGGGTACGCCCTGCGAACGAGCGCGGCGACGACCTCAAAGTCCGCGCATTTCGTCTGCGCCCCGCCGCTCTCTCCGCCGCCGCCGTTTCGCACGGTCACCACGAGTCTCGGCTCTCTGTCGTCGTCGTACTCCGCGCTCTCGCTCACCTCGCCGCCGCGGAAACACAGCTGTCCGCCGCCGATGACGCGCGAGCGCAGCGCGCCGTGTTTCGCGCCCTCGCGCGTCGCCGCGTCCGCGAGCCGCGCGTGGTCGTTAACCGTGGGCGCGCCGCCGCCGCCCGTGGCGTTCAGTCGAAGCACGGGCTGAAGCGTCGTCGGCGCGCCGGCGGTGGCGTCCGTCACGGTGAATTCCACGACGGCGAACGCGAACGAGCGGTTCGTGTCCGGCCGCAGCGGCGGCGGCATCCCGCTCTCCATCCCGACCGCGCTCGGGGTCCACGCGGCGGGCGAGCGCGCGTCGGCGTCGATCGACGTTTCAGGGCCGTTCTATACAAGCGAAAGTCGGGGTGGAGTTGAAAGGCGTCAGTTGGCGTTGAAAGACGCCGAGGGCGGGGATTGAAAGGGAGGGGTGGGCGGAGAGATGCGCCGAGCAAAGTCCTTAAGGATCGGCGTTCACCACGCGAACGCGGTCGTATGGGGACCAGTGTATAGAACGCACCTCATCCTCCTCGACCCACCGTTCGATGAGCGCCCTGGCCATCGCGTGCCGCCCTGGCAACGCGATCTCGCCCTCGGGTATCTCCCCGGCGCCCGGGGTCTCGCGCGGGTCCACGTTCTTCCCGAGCTGCGCGCGGAGCCAGTCCTTGTGAAACCATCGCGCGTCTCGCAGCTCGTTCCGGTCCAGCGTCGGGTTCGGCGGCGAGAGGAACCGCGCGGGGAATGAGGGCCGTTCTATACAAGCGAATGTTGGGGTGGAGTTCAAAGGCGTCAGATGGCGTTGAAAGGCGTCGAGGGCGGGTATTGAAAGCGAGGTGTGGGCGCAGAGACACGCCGGACAAAGTCCTTAAGGATCGGCGTTCACCACGCCAACGCGGTCGTATGGGAACCAGTGTATAGAACGCGCCTGAACGGGAAGCGGGAAGGCTGGCCTCGCCGGCGCCCGCGCCGTCCGAGCGCTCCTCCCCGCCGACCGCTATCGCCGCCACCTCCGCTCGAAACCCCACCATGAGCTGGCACGGGAACGGCCACGGCTGCGACGCGACGTACGTCGCGCTCCCGGGGACGATCCCGATCCCGCTCTCCTCGATCACCTCGCGCGCGGCGGCTTGCTCCAAGCTCTCTGATTGATCCACGAAGCCCGCGAGACAGCTGTAAAACCCGCGCGGCCACTTGGAATTCCTCGCGAGCAGCGCGTACTCCCCGCACGTGCACAGCGTCAACACCGCGGGCATGAGCGTCGGGTACGCCGCGCCGCGGCACTTGTCGTCGTTAATGCGCGTGCACTGCGCCTTGTGCCCGCTCTTGACGAGTTTATTCGGGGACCCGCATCTGGAACAGAATTTATTGTTTCGCTGCCAGCTCGTCAGCGCCTGCGCGGCGGCGAGAACCCCCGCGTCGTCGCGCGACATCATCGGCCCGACCGCCTTGGCGTCCGCGACGCGTATCCGCGAGAGGACGTCCGCCAGCGACGCCTCGCCCGCGCTCGCGCCCGTCTGTAAGCGCTGGCGGCGCATCGACGCGTAGTTGTCCGCGACGGCTTTCCGCGTCGCATACGCCATCGGATCGTCGTCGGCCGACGACGGCACGTCCGTCGTGAACAGCGGCGCGCCGTCCGCGCCTCGGAACCCCATGAACGACAGGTCCCGCCCCGCGAGGAGCTCGTCCGGGAGCGACGCGAGCCGCGCCTCCGCGGCGACGAAGGAGGCGGACTCCGCGAAGGAGGCGTCCTCGGCGTCGGCATCGGATCCCGCTCCCGCTCCCGATCGCGCGCGGCGCACCTCCAGGACCCACGACTTTCCGGACGTCGTGGGCAGGAGCACCGCGTCGCGGCGCGTCTGCAACGCCGCGATCGCGTCCGCGTCCGCGCGCAGCTCCGACGCCCTCGACGCGTCCGAGAGCGCGAAGAACGGCACGCCGTCGCCGTCGTCGAACGTCGCGCGGAGGAGCGGGAGGAGGCGGCGGCGACGCGGACGACGCGTTACTAATCGCTCGTCGTCGGCACCGCGATCGACGACGACGACGGATCGTCGACGACCGGGCGCGGGCGCGGGCGACGCGCGCGACGCGCTCGCGCCGCCGCCGCGGCCGCGCGCGCGAAGCGCCGCCGCCGCCGATCGCGGAGCCGCCGCCGCCGCCGCCGCCGATCGCGGAGCCGCCGCCGCCGCCGTCGACATCGTCGTCGGCCCGCGCGCGCGAATCTCCGCGCCGCGTCGACGGAACGTCGCGAGGTGACGACGGAAGCGAACAGAGCAATTGATGATGAACAGAACAAAGAACAAATATTTCCATCAGACGGGCGGAACGCGCGACGGCGTCAGTTCATGACGACGCCGAACGCGCCGTCGTCGTCCTCGCTATCGTCGTCGCCGCCGCCCTCCTCCTCCTCCTCCTCCT